>NW_025959743.1:0-28081 GCF_023159225.1 Perognathus longimembris pacificus
ATTAGAAGGTGGATGGAGGTGGCAGAAAGCAGGAGAAGAAAGTGTGGTCATAATGGCCTTTTCCTGTTTTTCCTTCCATCATCCATGGCTTTGATCCCACTCAACAGAGGAGAGGCCTAAGTGTTGAGCGTTGGAATGGTAGGTGTTGGATCCAGGTGTCCAGTCCAATGTAGGATAGGCTCAGTGGACCCCAAGAAATCTTGGTTAGGAGAACATAGACCCAATCTAGGTCTTGCATAGGGCACAGAGTTTAGGGTGGAGGGGATGTATTTTTTCCAGATGCCTGTAATCCTATCTACTCAGGAGGCCAAAATCTGTTGATTGCAGTTTGAATCCAGCCCTGGTAGGAAAGTCCATGAGGCTCTTTATCATCAATCAACAATAACAAAAAAACCTCTAATAGAAGCAGAGCTGTGACTCAAGTGGTGGAGTGCTCTTGCCTGAGTTCAAGCCCCAGGACCAGCACAAAAAGAATTTTTGGGGTGGAAATGTGGGTTAGGGTTAAGGTGCTCCCCTAGCATTCATGAAACCCTGTGTTTGATTCCTCAGCACCACATACACAGAAAAAGCAGGAAGTGGCGCTGTGGCTCAAGTGGTAGAATACTACCCTTGAGCAAAAGAAGCTCAGGGACAGTGCCTAGACCCTGATTTCAAGCTCCAGGATTGGCAAGAAAAAGATTTTCATTTTTATCATATAGGTCTTACACACATGTATTTTTAAACTTTTATTTATTTAAAATTTTTTTCTTTGCCGAATGTGGGGCGTGAACTCTGTGCCTGGGTTCTGTCCTCAAGGTCTTCAGCTGAAGACTAGTCTGAGCCACAGCACCACTTCTGTTTTCTAGTGGGTCATTGGAGATAACAGTCTTATTAACTTTCCTGCCTGAGCTGGCTTTGAACCTGGATCCTCTGGTCTCAGCCTCCTGAGTAGCTAGGATGACAGGAGTGAGCCACATTTTATTAGGTATACAAAAGTATTTCACTTTTTTTTTTTTTGTGAGTTCCAGTGGTATTGTGTTTAAGGGCCCTCCACAAGCTAGGAAAGTACCTCAGCTCTTAGCCCTGGTTGTTTTTATGCTGCCTTTGGTTTCCATGATTTCCAGCCTTTGTAGGCATTTTGAAGAGAAAATGCACAGAGTGCACAGAGTGTCAGAATAAAATGTGTAGAGCCTGGAAGCTTGGAATCCTGAATAGAGGTTCTGGCTCTATAGCTCAATGTAGGACATAGTGGATGGCTCCCTTTAGAACCTGCTTTGGTGAACTCATGCCTTTCCCAGGCCCCTGGCCTCTGTTCAAGTCTGTGTCAAGTTTTCATTTATACTTTCATGTCCATCCTGGGGCCTGGGTCTTGGGTCGGATTTGGTGGCAGGGAGGGTGGTGGGGTTGTGTTAGGGGTCAGGGCACTGCTGGCATGTTGCTGATGCACATGCCTCCTCCCCGCACGTGCCACCCATGATGTCACCAGCCCCTTCCTTCACACAGGCGCGGGAACACTGAACTCGAGCGGGTGGCAGCGAGCACTGGCTCGGGATGGAGCGCTGCCTCGCACGCAGCAGCTCCGGGTTCCATCCTTACCTTCCTGTGCATGCAAGCGCACTGTAGGCCAGAGAAGAGCTGTGGCTCAGCAACGGGCAGGGGCAGTGAAGGCCTGGTTTGAGCACCGGGTCCGAGCATGCGGCCCTGAGGGCAATGGCGATGGTGACGGTGTGGACAAGTACATTTGCACTGGTCAAGGGTCCAAAGTCCTAACCCCAAATGGAGATCTCTGCACTGACAGTGTCTCAGCCTTGCCCCACAGGGCTGCACAGCCCCGCCCCACTGGTCTTCCCGGCCCCGCCCCTGGTGGCATCACGGCCCCTCCCCATGCCATCGCCACGGCCCCGCCCCTCATGGCGTCACAGCCCGCCCTACTCCGTCGCGGGGTGGGGAGGCCCTGCCTCACGAGGAGGGGACCAGAACCTCTGCCTCCACCCTGGGAGGGCGGGACTTCCGGGGAGCAGAGGCGCGGGAAAGCCAGAGCCAGGAGAGCCTCGTGCAGCTGAGCTGCCACAGGAGCGACCTGCAGGCCCGCGGGCGGGAGGAGAGCGAGTCCCCAGGCCTGAGGACGGAGGACAGGAGGTGAGCCGGGGCCTGCGGACAGAGGAGGCCCCAGCCCCGGGCCTGTGGAGAATGGAGGCCGGGCCGCCGAGCCACATGTGGGCGGGAGAAGAGCCGAGGTCTGCGGAGCCGAGGCCCTCGGAGAGCAGCCTGGGAGCACTGCGCCTGCCGACCTTGAGGAGACTCCAGGAGACGATCTGAGCGCAGCCAAGGAAGCGGAACCTCCTGTCAGGTGTGGCGCGGGTGTGTGGTAAGTGTGACAGTGTGTGGGGGAGCGCGGCCCGCCTCCCTGCTTGCTCGCTTGTGCCCTTCCTGTGGTGTCTTCAGGGTGCCCAAGCCCCGCAGGAAGGGGGTCAGGTCTGGCCGGCGCCATCTTGGTCACAGACATGTTTAATTTTAGGGTCTGGCATCTAGTCTTCATGGTGGAGGGAGGGAAGTCTGACCCCCAGGTGATGGTTGTGCCTGAGTTCCTAGAGGCAGGTGTGAGCACTTTCCTTATAGGTGACTGAACCTGTCAGTCCAGGGCTTAGGAATAGCAGCTTCCTATTACCCTGCCCCCTGACTTTACCTTATTTAGGAAGGTAGAGTTGCAGGGCTTATTTGGGCATCACAGTACGAGAGGAGAGGGGTAAAATGGAGGAGGTCAAGGAGCTAAGCTTATGGGGGCATCCCAGCATGAGAGAGGCAGGGAAAGAGCCAGGAAGGTAGAGGTGCTTATGGGGCATCACAGCAAAAAAGGGAAGGGGCAAGGAGGAGGAAGTTAGAAGTCAAGGGGTGTGGCCTGAGCACTGAACTGGTTTAGCTCACTTCTGGGGGGAACAAACAGGCCTGCCAGAAGCTCCTTTCACTGGGAGTTCCATTGTTGGCTTTGGGTGTACACAGCTGGTCAGGCTTACTGTGGTCGGTGGTTATGCTGGGCTTCTGTACACCCATCCCATTTGGCACCAGCAGCTTTTCTGTGTGGGGAAGCCTGGAGGGATGCTGACCGTGTGTAGATTCTGCTTGTGTGTGGATAAGGCCAGACCCAGGTGCACTGGGCTGATCTTGAGGCAACTCTGGAAGACAAGCAGAGCTAGCTAAGCTTCCTGCCAGGTGTGGCCCTGGGCATGATGGTGGGGTGTTTGTGAAAGTGTGTGGAGAAGCGTGGCCTGTCTCTCCTGTTTGCTTGTTTGTGGCTCTGGTGAGGCTAATCCTCAACCTAGGCCTCTGGATCCAGCTTCCAGTTAGTCCCCAGCCTTTAGCTGGGGCTTTTAGTCTTGGTAGGCCCAGGCCACAGTTGTTGGGTGTCTGTGAAAGTGTGTGGAGAGTGTGGCCTGCCTCTCGTGTTTGCTTGTTTGGGCCCTTCCTGAAGTTGCCTCGGTGAGCCTAAGGCCTCAAACCAGGCCTCCAGAGCCGGCTTCCAGTCAGTGCCGAGCATTTAGCTGGCTTTCAGTCTTGGCAGGCCCAGACATGGTTGTGGGGTGTGTGAAGGAGCGCGGCCTGCCTCCCTATTGTCTTCAGTGAGTCTAGGCCTCAAACCAGTCTTCTGGAGCTGGCTCCCAGTCAGTGCAGAGCCAAAAACACACACACACAAAAGGCACTCTATTAGTTCTGTTTTAATAACGAGAGACTTACCTGTAGAATAAAATAGAATGGGATTTCATTCCCCTTTTCATCTGAAAATTTTGTCCTCCCCTCCCCTCCCCTCCCCTCCTCTCCCCTCCCCTCCCCTCCCCTCTCCCTCCCCCCCCCCTCCCCTCCCCTCCCCTCCCCTCCCCCTCCCCCCTCCCCTCCCATTCTCAATTCTCTCTTTTCTCCAGATATTTTATGTTTGCTGTACATGTTAGCATACATGCTTCCAAACCCGTGTGGTTTAGAATATGTGTCAGGCCACTCCGATGTCCTTCAGCAGTTGTGGGGATTTCTTGATCAGAGTCCTTCCCTACCATACCTGATGCTGTTTTCCCGCTGCGCCTAACTTGGCGACAATGGAGACTTGAATAAATGGTCAGCTGTGCTTTTACTGTGTTCATGTACCTGCTCTGCATACACATGTGAGGGTATGGGTGGGGGATCGAGTGCTGTGTGTCTCTGTGTATGCTTGGACACCCCTTAAGCACGCTTGATAAAAGGCCATCTACCGCCAGTGATGCAGAACACTGTCTAGTAAGTCACGGATTGGGTTGGGGTTGGGCATTGGTTTAAGGAATTGGGTTGTTAGGTGTCTGTGGTTTGAGGTAGGGGTTTCAGGTCTTAGGGCTACTGTTTTCAGGGGCACGGGGACCCGGGTCTGGAAGGTGCGAACACCGCCCTTATCTCTATCTGGACCCGGGGAGATCTGCCCTCCCTTCGCCGTGCTCCCCACTCCTGGCTCCTTGCGGCCACCCGGCCCCGAGCCACAGGCAGTGGCCTGTGGGACGTTGCATGCTGCACCGAGTTCTGGTCCTCCCGGTTCTGGTGCGCATGCCCTGGGGGTGCTGTCCCTGCCCCTCCCCGCCCTGGACCCTGTAGGTGCACGCACATCTCCTCTACTCTGCCCAGCTCTCCTGGAGCCAAACCCAGGGCCTGTGCTGCCCAGAGTCACACTGTAGCTCTTCTCCCTTCTTCCCCACACAGCAGATGGCCCTGGCTTGGCGCGGGGGTCCCGGCGCTGCCCCGAAGGCAGGCCGATCCACATGCCGCACCAGGGAGGAGCAGAGCCCCCGAAGGACTCCCAGCCCTCAGTGTGCTCCAAAGATGGAGTGGAAAGCGGGTGAACTGGATGTCCGCTTTTGGTGTGAGTCAACACGCTGCCTGGAACCACATGTGTTGAACCTGGGTAACTGCAGTCGAAATCAGGACACGGGGGATGCAAGGCGAGTGAACCAATGCATACTTTATTCCAAGAGGGCCAGGGTTTATATAGGATTAGAAACCAATTTTACAATTACAGGGTAAAAGATCAATACAGCATGACATTTGTCTCAAATACAAAAGTGGAGGAAATTTCCTACTGTGAGGGCAGGAACTTGGTACAAATGCCTTTCTAATTACAGGAGGTAGTGACTACAAAGATTATTGATATCAAAACAAGGAACTGTATACAACCGAGGTAGAACTATAATTATCTCCTAGCTACTATCTCCTTAAGGCTAGATAACATCAATCTTGACTTCTCCAAATACTTGTGAAATAACAGTGAGGAGACTTTCCTGTTTACAGTGAGAATCTAGTGAGGAGACTTTCCTGTTTACAGAGAGAATCTAACACCAAAGGCAGCTGGTCTAGCAAGTCTCCTCAGGGAGACTTGCTAAGTAGGGGGGAAAAGGAGATTCTCACAACAAGTGGTGGCTTCCTTTGGCCCACAAACACCAGAAATTCCTTACTGGGAATGTGTTCCCAAGAGCCTATTAGTGTGCTAATGAGGCATCAGAGTAACCGTGCCTGGGCTAAATTTTTCCACTGGTTGGAGACTTTAATTCTCCAACACACATGCTGTTGAAAATGAACTTTTGCAAGATAGGCGATATTTGGGTGACACTTCAGGCATAGGGCTCAGTGTCAATGGTAGGATTAAAGTTTGATTATGGTAACCATGCCCTAATATGTACCCTAAGCCACTCAGGAATCCTATGCCTTACTTGAGACTTTTCATTAACTAAACCCACACAATAACTGTGACCAACATAGCAACCCTAACCCAGTCCTCAAAGCTTGGAGAGAGAACTGGTTTGCTGGTATGTTTTTTGTTCTTTCCTCCCTCTTTGGCCTGTTTCCTGACAGTGTTGAGGGTATGTGTTGGCTGCAGGCCTTTGTAACAACTGTGCCTGCAGACTGCTAATGCTCTGATAAACAAAGATTCCATCCTTCAGTATGTGGCTTCTCTGATAATTTACACATATCTAACAGTATGACTGTGGTTAGGGGTCGGTTGTTGATGTCCATAAGGACTGGTGGTTGTAGGGCTACTCAGAGTGGGCATTAGCATTAAGATTTAGTTATGGTTTGGAAATAGATTAGGCAGGTGTTGGGTTTTCCATTAACCTTACAAAGCAGGTTAGTGTTAGGGACTAAGTTAGGGTTAGGATCACTATTACAGAAAGATAGTAAATGATGGTTAAGGAATGGGTCAGGCTTAGGGAGTGGGTTAAGGAATGTGGTAGACAAAGGATGAGGTTAGGGAGCCTGTTAGGGAAGATTTTAGGATCAGGGTTTAGGAAGGGTTGAGGGTTAGGGAGTGGGTGAGAATTTGTGGAATGAGTTTGAGTTATGAGATGTGTTAGGGAGTGGTTTATAAAACAAGTTATGGAACAGGTAAGGATTAAGAACGTGTTAAGGAAGGGGCTAGGGTAAGAGGCAATGTGTTCAATATGAATGTGTTAGGTACACAATTGTATGGATTTTGGTTAGTGAATGTCTTAGGGTGAGGCATAAGGTTGGTGAGTAGCTTAAGGTGTGGGTTTGGGTTGTAGCACGCTAGGGTGTGAGTACTGGCTAGAGTCACTTGTGTGCACGATGGGGATCCATGTTAGAGTATGGAGTAGGGGTATGGTTAGGGTTGGGTTGAAGCTGTGTCACAATTAGGGTACCTGTGTGTACGGTTATGGTTATGGTTAGGACATATGTCTTGGTATGGGGTAGGAGATACGGTAGGGCTTAGAGTCTGAATGGCCTCAAGATCCTCATCCTCCCCAGGGTCTTGGTTTACTAGCCCTGCTCTTTCCCATGCCCTCCTTTCTGGTGTACCAGGGTTTGTCTTCCACTTATCTGTATTTGTCTTCATCTTGTGTCTCCCACTTATTATGCAAAAAAGTCCATTTCCTCTCACTGGAAGGCCTACTTTTGAGGATTTTTGTGTAAGTGTACAATTTAAAGCTTAAGACAAGGATCCTAGCTTTGAGCAAAGCCCATCTGTACTTTCAGAAATACCTTGGAAGAACCTAGATAGGTGAGGATGAAGCTGTGAGGATAGGTTATGGTTTGTTGCTTGGGAATTGAACCCATGGCTTCATGTATATGAGGCAAGCACTCTTGCCACTAGGCCATACTCCCAGTCCCGTCCAGTTTTCACCTTTTAAGAGGCTATGCAATTACAGGATCAGGGGTGAATTCACCTGGACTTCATCGTCCCTTCTACACGTGGTATTAAACACACATAGCAGGTTGTTGTGAGGTTCTTATTTTTTTGAGCAGCATACTTGCTCATGGTTTGTGCTGGTTCACCTCTCAGGAGCAGTACAGTGATGGAGGGTTCGGTCTGTGGAGAACATTTGGTGGAGTTGCTGGTACTCCAAGGGGCCGTGTTTTTCCATTACTATTAAGCAAGCTTGAGTGGGCTAAAACAATCCAGTACTCAATCATAAGTAAACTAACCCAACAGTTACCATGGTATTTTTACTACTATTATGGTTATTTCTGTAGTCTGTGACTATGATCATTTTTTACTGTCCATTACCATGGTTGCTACCTAGGTACAGAGGGGAACAAGGGCTCCCTATATTTTTAAATGCCAAACTACAAAAAATTAGTCTCATGGGTGGGGTGGTCCAGCCCTCTAGCATGGAATCATCACCAGGGTTTAGAAGCTGTTATAATTTTAACACTAAAACTTATATTTAGTCACTCAGGTTCTCAGATTAGCCCTTACAGTAGCAGGGCCTCATGTGCCTCCACAGAAGTATCCTGACTGTTTCCTGTCCCGTATGTATACTGGGATAGGTATCCACTTTCTGTTGCTTCTAGAAGGCCGAGGGCAGCTCTTCATCTGGGTTCTTCCTTGTCTTTGGCACCTCTAAACGTTTGTACGCAGGTACAGACTACTGAGCTAGGGCTGAGGAGCAGAGAGGGACTTGAAGGGACACCAGTTCCTTGACTGAGACCAGGCTGACATCTTGTGAGGGATATACAGTCTTGTGTGTATTGGTGACACTTAAGCAGTGGAATTGGACATGGAGCTTCCTAGAGAAGAGCAGGCTGCTGTTGTTAGAGTGTGTCTCAGCATGCTGCCTGAATCCTTACCTGTCATCTGCTTCAGTCCTTGGAAGGGGCTGATAGAGCCTCTCTACAGCCTGCCTGGAACTCCTGACCAGGAATCTGGGAGGCCAGCACACTGCTTACCTATAGCCAGTGCATCCCTGGAAGTCCTTAGGCCTGGATGTGGAGGAAGCCACTGGGCCTGCCTACCCAGGGGTTCCTGAGCTTCAAGGATGATGTGTTGGCAGCAGAGAGCAGGTATGGGGGGGGGGCAGGGGAGGTGGGAAGCTCTCTGTCTGCCTGCCCCAGGAGGATTGGATCCTTTCTCCCACCAGGCTGGCTCCTCCAGAGTCAGAGGGAGGCAGCAGTGACTACTGCATTTTAGGCTGCTGTGGTGAGTTCTATTTGTCTGTTCCTCAGAAACATGGTGAAACTCAGGCCCATTCCAGGCCTGTGGTCTTTCCTATATACAGCAGAGCCCAGATACCCAGCAAAGTGCTACTTGTGAGGAAGCTGCATACAGTCAGAGGTGCAGACTGCTTGAAGACTCAAAGTGCATTTTGCTCTCTCCTATTCTGGGCAGGCAGCAGGTTCTCTCTGACCTGGCCAGCTGCTTCATGTCCACATTGATGTAAGTGAATTAATGCCCCTGTTGCTGAGTGTTGGTGGGCCTTGGCCTCCTGAGGTGGTCACTTGCACACTGTACAGAAGCCCTTATGTTGATGGAGCAGGGGCCCTTCATTAATCCTCAGTTCTGTGGGGAAGGGTCCCTACCCTTCATCCTGACACCCAGCCTCTTTCCTCCATTTCCCCCCTTCTGGTTTTTCCCCAGGCCTCTCTGAGAAGGGTGTGGATACACATCCTGTTCTATGCTCCCCTTTTAAAGGCCCAACCACAGCTCTGTGGACACAGGTGAGATGCCATGACCAGGTCGAACAGCCTTTTCATACATCTTACTAAGTCACATTCCAAACCGAGTTTACAAGGGATGTCTTGGCTCTCCTTCCAAAGTGTAGATGACCAAGCGCTGGGTCCTGCTGACACAGCATCATCAGGGTAGAGGCTCGCCAGATTCTTAAAGTTATACCTCTTAATTGTCTTAATTTTCCCACTGCCCCTGAGATTGCGAGCTGAGTTCAGGGATGGCAGACAGACTGAAACGACCCCCTGGCATTAGCCATGGCCTATGAAGGGCCCTGCTTCCTACAAAACCATATTGGGTGACCTTGATGGAGGCACCCATGGTCTGGAAAGTGTGTAGACAGAACAGAACATTTTATGTGTTATTTCCCTAGGGTTGTGAGCTATGGAGATCTTCTTTCACAGCTCTGAAGTCCAACAGATGGAAAAAGGTCCAACAGTGAAAGCAAGGTGTATTATAGGCCACATTCCCTTGACAGGTACAAGAGCATGGTGTGTTCCAGGTCTTGTTCTGGTTTCTAAATCTGTGAGGGAATAGTGTAGTTTGTAGAGTAACTCCCCTGTGTGCATTTCTGTGACTGAGTTTCCATCTTTTTTTTCCCCAGTCTTATGCTTTCCACTCAGAGCCTGAGTACTGTCCCTGGCTTCTTTTTGCTCAAGACTAGCACTCTGCCAGTTGATCCACAGTGTCACTTCTGGCCGTTTTCTATATATGTGGTGGTGAGGAATTGAACTCAGGGCTTCATGTACATGAGGCAAGCACTCTTGCCACTAGGCCATACTCCCAGCCCCAGTTTCCACCTCCTAAGGGGCACAATAATAGTGGTTTAGAGTGGATGTGAGGGAACAGAAGACACTGTACACAAGAGAGCACAAAAAAGGTGACTTAGGGATGACCCTAACAACACTTGCCAAGAGCCCATTTCTGTATATGATCACATTCATAGGTACTGGAGAACTTCCTCATATAAATTTAGGGGACAAACCCATTACAATGCCACTGCTGGTGGTCCCTACCTCTCATTCCGTAGGCAGATCCCTGCTGACCCTGAGTCCTGGACTTTGGGTGATACAGTGATGTAATCCAGTGAGTGCTGGGGACATTAAGGTTTGTAGCAGGATCAGACAGAGCCTAGTCTGTCTCTGGGCACTGAGACATTGGGATATTTCCTTGGGGCTTCAAGTTCCCCTGTGACCTGGTCAGAAAGTAGTAGAAGCTACAGGCTCCCTAAGGCCAAAGCCTTTCCTAGCTGAGGTAGGCATTGCTCTTGTGATCTGCAGAGACCACAGAGTTTCCTGGTGAACCTCAGTGGCCAGATCCCGGTCAGTGGGAGCAAGGCATGCCCAGAATAGGTCTTTAGCATCCAGAGTGGGAGAGGTATGGGCAGAAGAGAGGAGTAGGCATCCCCTTTTGTAACCAAGAGTAAAACACCAGTGTGGATCCACTAACAGGGCCCAGCCTCTATTGAGGCTCCTGATGCTTCACATAGAATCTGTGCCACTTCAGGGCCAGACACATGTGTCACACACACACACCCCTCCCTCCCAGTTCTATAGTGCACCCACCCACCCCGTGTGGCCTGGGCTTATGTTCACAGGACTGTTAGATGCCCTGAGTAGTTCTTGGGGTTCTGACCCTGGGTGGGAATCTGAGTGTTAAGCACTTACAGGCTATGCAATTACAGGATCAGGGATCACTTCACCTGGACTTCATCTTCCCTTCTACACATGGGATTAAACACATATAGCAGGTTGTTGTTAGGTTCTTATTTTTTTGAGCAGGACACTTGCCCATGGTTGGTGCTGAGAGAACACTGATTTCCCTTTATCGAGAGATGACAACCATCAGAAACCATTCTGAAGTTGGTATCACTGTAGGTCAGGGACACTGAGCACTGTAATCACAGTTATCTGAGGAGGCATCATGGAGAAGGTGACAAGGACCTGGTATGAAAAGATGGTCACTGGGTTTATGTTAGGAGCTTAGTTAACAAGGTCTCTGTGACACAAAAAGCAGACTCCTGTTGGCCGTGCTCCAGGTAGCACTGGGCTGTGGAGGGACTTGTAAGCTATGCTGAGGAGGCACCATGGTGTCACCCGGAAAATGACTTACTAACTTCCAGGAGTTATCCTGTGTTAGCCAGTGCTCTGTTTCAGACACGACCCCCACGTAGGCAGCCACACACCTGTGACCTCCTTTGCTCCCATGATGCAGGATGCAGAAGGAGATGTGGCAACACGCATTTTAGCCACAAAGGATGTCACGTGGTCTGACTATTTACTCGTTTCTTGGAAAAAGGTTATGAATGATCCTACTCAGTTAAAATGTCTCTTTTGACCTTAGTCTTTTTTTTTTTTTTTTTTTTTTTTGCCAGTCCTGGGCCTTGGACTCAGGGCCTGAGCACTGTCCCTGGCTTCTTCCCGCTCAAGGCTAGCACTCTGCCACTTGAGCCACAGCGCCGCTTCTGGCCGTTTTCTATATATGTGGTGCTGGGGAATTGAACCCAGGGCCTCATGTATACGAGGCAAGCACTCTTGCCACTAGGCCATATCCCCAGTCCCTTGACCTTAGTCTTAAAAAGACCCCATCTCTTAGGTGAGAAACGGGGCTCTGTTTCTCCAACAGATTTTCCTTATTTTCTGGCTGAAGTATAAGCTCTCCATCACTGCATAACCAGCTCTTGTTGTAGTTATTGGTTCCATAATTTGTAGAGGGAGAAAGAATCTCATTTTTGTCAGATGTGAGTAACAATGGGTATCCTAAGAGTATTCTGGGAACTCAATCTTTTAAAAGATTGAAGTAAAGTTCACATGATACAGAAGGACTTGAACGGTTTAGTGATGCACACTGCGCATGTTGTGTGTCTATTTGTCTTAGATACGTTGCTTGTTTCCATCGAAGTGCTGTTGTGCATATGCTGCTAAACATTTATTTTTACACATTTCTGTGTGAATGTTTTCACTTGTGTCATGTAGGAATAGAATTGCTGGATCTTATGGAAATTCAAGTGTTAGCTTTTGTTTCACATGTGCCAAACTGTTTTCTGCAACTGCTGCACAATTTCACATTTCTATGAACAGTGTCCACCTCTTTATTTTTTCTCACCAATACTTGATAATTTTTATGTTTTTTTTTTGTTTCTGAAATGATGTCTTGTGGTTTTGATTTTTATTTCCGTCATGGGTAATGATGTTGAACAAGTTTTTCTTTTGTTTTTTTGGGTGGAGGGTTTTACTGTGTGGCCTTGATCTCAGGATCTTCAAGGCACACCAGATGGCTGTAACCCACCAACAGAGCATGGAGCAACTTGATTGTGGCATCCTGCTCACCTGTGGTGTTGCTAGTGTATATGAAGGCATGTGTGAAGCCACTGGTGTTGGAGGGTGACTGAGTCTGTGCAGAGAGGCTTGCCATGTACATCCCAGGAGACATGGAGTTGCAGGCTCACAGTATCTGGCTGTAAGGAGATGCCATCCATCTGGAGCACACCTGCACAAGGGCATCTATAAGTGTCTAGCCTCTACCAGTACCCACTGAGCACTGAAGCTTCAGAGGCTAACCAGAAGAGGTCAGGAAAGGTCACTTGATGTTTGGGCTGGACAAAGCTGAAGCCTGGAGATTAGTAGGTGCTATGGTGGGTGATAGAAAACCCACTAGCTGTCAAAGAAAAGTCCGATAATTTGAACTACTTCAAAGGAAATCAGCCGAAACCTCCTAAGATTTCCAAGAAAAGCTGCTAAATTCTCCAGAGACAAAGCACCCAAGATAGGCTGGCAAACTCTCCAGAGACAAAGCATCTGTTAATTCCTAGATATAGAGGTTCAATAAGTCTGTAATAAACCACTGAATAACCTCAGAGATACACAGTCTAAAGATGTGAACAAGGAAAGAAATGTAACTAATTGTTGAAGCTCCATAGTTTATTCTAGGTATTAGTAAGGAAAGTGCACAGTAGTTCTGAGTTCATCTACCATTTCTACATTGTAAACTACATTTTAGGGTTGCCTATTGAATCCTTGCCACTCACATGTGCTAGCCAAGTCTTCTTGAATGACTTATTTACATTTAGTTCCTTTCCACATTCTCTGTCTAAAATTTGGGAAGCCATTGTAGAGTTAAAACATATCTTATGCTGTGACCCATTCGTTCTACCTTTACATACTCAGTGACTCCATCAGTGTTTAAATGAGAGAATATCAGTAGGAACCTGTGGAAATTGTCCATACAGAGTCAGAGTGGGGCTCTCTGGCGCTGTCCCAAGTGCTAGGGCGCTTTCTGCTGTTTACTTGGGAAATAACAGTTGGATGGAAGCTTTTTCTGAAGATAGCGCTTGTTGTCTATGAATTCCTGGCCGTTGTTTTCCATGATGTTTGCTTGTTTCCCTGTTTTAAGTTTTTGAAAGAAATATTGGTTGATGAAGTCAGAAGATTGAATGTTTTAATTTAAATTTATCCTTCACCAACTAAATTGCTCTAAAGGTCTAACACAGACCCATGTGATAACAAAGCTATTTCTCCATTCTACCTGGAAAACGGAATAACCAAAAACATGAATTAAAAACCCAGCCTGGTTATTCTTGTTCTGTTTTGCTCTTTGGTCTGGCCTGTCCTCCTCCCTATTCTCACTCCCCTTGCCCCCTCATCTGCCAAGCCTGGTGTGTCAGTAATCCGGGATGCATGGAAGTGGCTATGTGATGTCCCTAGCCGCCATCCCTAACAAGTGTCCGCCGAAGCTCCAGGCCTGCTTGTGCCACTGTGTGGGACAGTTCTAGGGGCAGGAGAGATCTTGAAGGCTTGTGGACTGGCTTGTACCAGGCCCTGGGTTGGAGCAAAGGCCTTCTGATAGGCAGGGAGGGCAGCAGGTCAGCAAGTGGGATATCAGAGAGAGGCTGGGCAAAAGCCAGATGTGGCTTGTGTGTGGAGATGGCTGGACCCAGGTGCACAGAGCTCACCGAGAGTAAACTCTGGAAGACAAGCAGAGCTAAGCCTAGCCTCCTGGCAGGTGGGGCCCAGGGCATGGGTGTGGGGTGTTTGTGAAAGTGTTTGGAGAAGCACAGCCTGCCTCTCCTATTTGCTCGTTTTTGCCCTTCCTGAAGTGGCTTAGGGAAGGCTAGGCCTTAAACCAGGCCTTGGGAGCCTTTAGCTTGTGCTTTCAGTTTTGGCAGGCCCCCCAATGGTTGTGGCTGGCTGTGAAAGTGGGTGGGGGAGTGGGGCCTGAGGTGCAGGGGTGGGGCTTGTGGGTCATCACTGCTGGAGAGGGGAGGTGTGAGGGCAAGGAAGTGAGAGATGCCTGGGCGGCACTTGTGGGTCCTCAGTGTAAGAGAGGCGGGCAAAAGCCAGGAAGTTGGAGGTGCAGGGGCGGGGCTTATGGGGTATCAAAGTTGAGAGGGGAGGGCCAACGGGGAGGAAGTGAGAGGTCAAGGGTCGTGGCTTGGGCGCTGGACAGGTTTAGGTCAGTTTGTCCTGGAACAAACAGACCTGCCACAAGGCTAGGAAGAGCTCCTTTCTCTGAGGGTCCTCTAGTTGTGTTTGGGCCTACAGAGCTGGTCAGGCTCATTGTGGTTTGGTGGTGAGTTGGACTTCCGTACACCGTCCCATCAGGCAGCAGCCGCTTTTCTATGTGGGGAAGCCTGGAGAACCGCGCATGCTTGTGGAGAATGCCGGACCCAGGTGCACTGAGCTGACTTTGAGGCAACTCCGAGCTTCCTGGCAGGTGTAGCCCAGGTCATGGGTGTGGGGTGCTTGTGAATGTGTGTGGAGAAGCATGGCCTGCCTCTCGTGTTTGCTCCTTTGGGCCCTTCCTCAAGTGGCTTTGGTGAGGCTACGCCTCAAACCAGGCCTCCAGAGCCGGCTTCCAGTCAGTGCGGAGCATTTAGCGGGCTTTCAGTCTTGGCTGACCCAGGCCATGGTTGTGGGGTGTTTGTGAAAGTGTGTGCAGGAGCGCGGCCTGCCTCTCCTGTTTGCTTCAGTGATGCTAGGCCTCAAACCAGTCTTCTGGAGCTGGCTCCCAGTCAGTGCAGAACTTTAGTCAGTGCTTTCAGTCCTGGCAGGCCCATGGCATGGGTGTTGGTTTTTATCGCCTGTCTGCCTGCCTCTCTGTGTTGGTTTGTGTCCTTCCTGAAGTTGCTTTGGTGAGGCCAGTTCCCAAACCAGGCCTCCGGAGCTTGCTTTCAGCTGGCACTTTCAGTCTAGGCAGGCCCAGGGCATGGATACAGGTGAGGAACAGTGAGGAGAAACATGGCCTGCTTCTCCTGAAGTGGCTTGGGTGAGGTTAGTCCCCAAACCATGCCTCCGGAGCCTGCTCCAGTCATTCATTGTCAAGCTTTTAGCTGGCACTTTCAGTCTATGCAGGCCCAGAACATGGGTGTGGGGTGTTTGTGGTTGTGTGTGGAGAAGTGCGGCCTTTGTTCATTTGTGCCCTTCTTGTAGTGGCTTCAGGGTGGCTAAGCCCTGAAGTCAGGAGGTCAGGTCTTGCCGGTGCCATCTTGGCCACACACATGTTGAATTGTTGGGTCTGGCATCTCTTCTTCATGGTGGAGGGAGGGAATTCTGACCCCCAGGGGATGGTTGTGCCTGAATTCCTGGAGACAGGTGTGAGCACTTTCCTTATAAGTGACTGAACCTGTCTGTCTAGTGCTTGGGAATAGGAGCTTCCTATTACCCTGCCCTTTGACTTTACCTTATTTAGGCCCAGACAAGCACCTGTGCCATTACACCATGCTACACATCTCTGTGTTTGCATCCGTTATCCTGTCTCCTGGCTTATCTCTGGTCAACATGGTGTCCCAAATCAGCTCTTGGAGCTCAATTGGTTTGTTAGTATAGTTTTGTTTTTTCTTTCTTCTCTGGCCTGTATTTGGGGGCAGCGGGCCTTTGTAACAATTGCCTGCCTATAGACTATTAGCATTCTAATAAAGACTCCAAGATTGGATCCTTCAAAATGTGGTTTTTCTGATAATTTACATTATAACATGCCCAAACCAGGCTTCTGGATCCAGCTCCCAGTCACTGCAGAGACTTTAGATGGTGCTTTCTGTCTAGGCAGGCACAGGCATGGGTGTGGGGGTATTTGTGAAAGTGTGTGGAGAAGTTCGACCTGCCTCTCTCGTTTATCGCACATTTTACTTGACATATCAACGTATTTTTGTCTAGTTTTTGGAGCATGCTTTGCCAGCCAGGCAAGCACCTTTATACTGAGTCATGTCCCCTGGTGGTCTCAGTGGGCCATCACTTCCCCTAGGCCTGGCCTGAGATCTGTCTCATTAGGAGCTGGAGGGAGGTAGCAGAAGGCAGGAGCAGAAAGTGTGGTCTAAATGGCTTTTTCCTGTTTTTCCTCCCATCAGTCCCGGCTCTGATCCCCCTCAACAGAGGAGAGGCCTAAGTGCTGAGGATTGGAATGGTAGGTGTCCAGTCCAATGTAGGATGGGCTCCGTGGACCCCAACAAATCTTGGTTAGGAGAACATAGGCCCCAATCCAGGTCTTGCAGAGGGCGCGGAGTTTAGGGTGGAGGGGATGTGTGGAAAATGTTTTTTCCTTATGCCTGTAATCCTGTGTACTCAGGAGGCCAAAATCTGTTGATTGCAGTATGAATCCAGCCCTGGTAGCAAAGTCCATGAGGCTCTATATCACCAATCAACAACAAAAAAACCTCTAGTGGAAGCAGAGCTGTGTCTCAAGTTGTAGAGGGCTCATGCCTGAGTTCAAGCCCCAGGACCAGCACAAAAAGATATTTGGGGGTGGGAATGTGGCTTAGTGGTAGGGTGCTCGCCTAGCATTCATCAAACCCTCTGTTGGATTCCTCAGCAGCACAAACAGAAAAAGCAGCAAGTGTTGATGTGGCTCAAGTGGTAGAGTACTTCCTTTGAGCAAAAGAAGCTCAGGGACAGTGCCTAGAGCATGAGTTCAAGCTCTAGGATTGGCAAAAAAAATATTTTCATTTTTATCATATAGGTCTTTCTTACACACATTTATTTTAAAACTTTTATTTATTTAAATGTTTTTCTTTGCTGGATGTGAGGTGTGAACTGTGTGCCTGAGTTCTGTCCTCAAGGTCTTCGGCTGAAGACTAGTGCTCTATCACCTGAGTCACAGCGCCACTTCTGGTTTTCTGGTTGGTCATTGGAGATAACAGTCTTAGAACTTTCCTGCCTGAGCTGGCTTTGAACCTGGATCCTCTCGTCTCTGCCTCCTGAGTAGCTAGGATGACAGGAGTGAGCCACATTTTATTAGGCATACAAAAGTATTTCACTTTCTTTTTTGTGAGTTCCAGTGGTATTGTGTTCCATGACCTTCCACAAGCTAGGCAAGTACCTCAGCTCTTAGCCCTGGTTCTTTTTATGCCGCCTTTGATCTTCATGATTTCCAGCCTTTGTAGGCATTTTGAAGAGAAAATGCACAGAGTGTCAGAATAAAAACTGTAGAGCCTGGAAGCTTGGAATCATGAATAGAGGTTCTGGCTCGATAGCCCAAGGTAGAACAGTGTGGATGGCCCCCATTAGAACCTGCTCTGGAGAACTTATGCCTTGCCCAGGCCCCTGGCCTCTCTTCAAGTCTACATCAAGTTTTCATTTATACTTTCATATCCATCCTGGGGCCTGGAGAATGAGGTGAAGGCATGTGTGAGGAAGGGCAGCCTATTTTGTCCTGCTTTGTAACAACTTCAGTGACCCTAGGCCCCTGCCGAAGCCTCTGAGTCTTTGCTATGCATTCAGTTTTGCTTTTGGTCTTGTCCTGCTGTGATTGTGGGTTAGGGGCTGAGGAGCTGTGTGGGAAACATTTTATTTTTATTACATAGCTCTTAAACACAATTTGTTCCACATTGAAAGGCATTTAATTTTCTTTTTGATGAATTTAAAATTTATTGTGTTTCAAGGCCTCCTACAAGCTAGGCAAGCAACTCAACACTGAACCTCATCCCTTTACCCAATCAGTTCCCTTAAGACTGCTTTTACTAAAGTTTTCTAGTAAGGAGCTTCTGTGTGACTTTTTGTTTTGTTTTTCCTCTGTCGCCTATATAGCATCGCACTTTTCTGCGGAGTAGGTCCAGCATGCCCCTCCTTTGTTGCCTGTTGATTTCTTCTGACTGTAAGTACTTTGAGGGCAAAATTTTTTAGTATCAGAAGAAAACATGGCATACATACACTTGTAATTTTGAGTTTAGTATCTGTTAGTATGGCCCAATGTAGAAAAGTGGCTTGAATGACACCCCCTCCCCTGAAGGAGTGACACCCATTCAAAAACATTCTGAAGTTGTCATCACTGTAGGTCAAGGTTCTAAGACCCTCTAATCATTGAATCACAATCATATGAGGAGGCATCAGGGATAAGGTGACAAGGACCTGGTATGAAAAGATGGCCAGTGGGTTTAATTTAGGAGCTCAGCAATCACTGTGGCTGGTACTGAAGCACCCAGACCCTTGCTGGGTAGTACTGGGCAATTAAGGGAATTGAACACTATGCTGAAGTAGTGCCATGGTGTCACCAGGCAAATGGCCTCTCAGACCCTGGGAGCTATGCCTTATGCTCATTAGTGCTGTGTTTCAGATAGGAACTCCACCTAAGTAGCCACACAGATACTTGGGGCCTCAATTGGTGTTATGAGAAAGGATGCAGAATGAGACTTGGCAAAACACACATTTTCACCATAAAGGATGCCATGTGGACTGTCTGTTTACTCCTGGTACTTGAACTCCACCTGGGAGCTGTCCCTCAGCTTCTTTTTGCTTAATGTTAGCATTCTACCACTTATTTTTTGCTTTTTCTGATAAAGTGTCATTTTTGTAGTAACATTTTAAAGTTAAAATGTATGTACAGACATATTTCTAAGTGTACATCAACTTCATTTTGACTGAATGATCTCTTTTAAAAGTACAGAAATTTGGGGCTGGGGATATGGCCTAGTGGCAAGAGTGCTTGCCTCATATACATGAGGCCCTGGGTTCGATTCCCCAGCACCACATATACAGAAAATGGCCAGAAGTGGCGCTAGCACTCTGCCACTTGAGCCACAGCGCCACTTCTGGCCTTTTTTTTTTTTTTTTTTTTATATATATATGTGGTGCTGAGGAATCCAACCCAGGGCTTCATGTATACGAGGCGAGCACTTTACCACTAGGCCACATTCCCAGCCCTTTTTCTATAATTTTCTATAGTCGAAGGCCATTGGTCTCTTTAATGCAATTGCCAAAAATTTGTGGATAACTTACAAGGCATTAGTTTTACAAGGAAAGCATGAAAGTTTTGGAAAAATAATTTTAAAAGTAAGCCATGACAGAGCTGGTTCCCTGAGGAGGGAGGGGCTTTTAATCCTAGCTACTCAGGAGACTGGGATCTTAGGATTGTGGTTTAAAGCCAGCCCCAGCAGGAAAGCCAGTGAGAATCTTAGCTCCAATTAATCACCTAAAAGGTGGGGAGGGAGCTGTGGCTCAAGTGGTAGAGTGCTAGCCTTGAGCAGAGAAGCTCAGAGACAGTGCCTAGGACCTGAGTATAAGCCTCAGGAGTGACATACAACACACACACACACAGTACAGGAACTTTCTGGGCAGTTTTGGTGCTCAACAAATTGACAATGAAACTAAAAAGTTTCTGCGTAGCAAAAGACATAGTTACCAAGCTAAAAAGGCAGCCTACAGCATGGGAGATCTTTACCTTTTCATAAGAGCCTAATAACCAGAATACACAAGGAGCTAGATCCTCTATAAATTACCCAAGAATAATGGGAAAAAGGGGTAGAGACTTATCAGAAGAAAAAGTAAGAATGGCTTCTTAACACATGAGAAAATGTTCAACATCCCTATTCAGTAATGCAAAACAATGCAATGCCTAAACAAAAAGACTTGTGTGTACTGTTAAAAAGAAATCAGTTAGTGTACTCTTTACCTGACTTATGCAAATGGAACCCCTCTACACATCACTTTTATAATAACTATAAAAATACAGTTTCCATTGGTGCACATACAGGAGCAGTTATTTGTAGCTTTTCATTGTAATACTAAGTATCCTCTCAGTGTAAGCATTCTTTTGTTCTGGTTTATTCAGATAGGTTTGTGTTTTGGTTTTGAAACCTTGTACTGCTCATCAAGTTGGAATATTTTTGACATTAGACATTTAAAACATAAAAAATATGAATAAATTGTTTCAGCAGGGTCTTGATAATTTAAAGGAAAGATCCTTCCCAGCTTTACCACTGTTGATCTGTGAATGAATTTCTAGTACTGTTTCTTGGAATTTTCCTGAAACAGAATCTCTCTGTGCAAGGGGATTGTCCTTGGGAATGTAGTTGTGTGCCTGGTTATATGTTATTTTATGTGGTAGCAGCTGTCTTGAAGGGTCTGGAGTTGGGTAAACAACTGTAAAACGAAACAAAACAAAAACAACTGTTTGAAGGCCAAGCCTTCCTATAGTTGGAAGAGCAATGCCTGACTGACACTTTGCTTTCTCAGCTGGCACTGATCATGGAAAGAGACTTGGCTCTCCATGGGGATTCTTATTTCTTTCTCTTTTACAAACCCATCTTCTTCACCTCAGGTATTAATATTTGTTTTCACCTGTTTTGCATAAAAGGTAGGATGAGGTACTGTGGGGTAATCAAGGCTCAGTTCACAGCTGTAAGGCCCTCCCCCGGAGGGCTACAGTACTGTTAGATGCCCCACCTGACTGTCTCCGCCCGGTTACCTAGGTGACCCGCACACCTGGGGGCGGTGGTCTCCCCGCCCCCCAGGTCACATCCGGGTCCCACCTCCCCATCCCCGCCCTACGGAAGGCCTCGCCCGGGGGCCGCTTGCTCTCAGTCCCGCCGCGTGCTCCGTGAGCGTGGCCGCTGGTCAGGGAACGAGCTCTCCTCTTCGGCCTGAGACCGCGTGGCATCCTCCTTTCCTGGCTCCCTGCTGTACACACCTATTAGGTAACGAATGCACCGTGATGGAAGGCGGAGGTTCTCATCCTCCTTAGAGGGTTCTTGAACTTTAGGGCGGTTAGTGTCGGGGCGCTGGAGTGAACTTGGAGCAGTTTCACCGAGGCTCTGAACTCCAGGTGAGAAGTCCACACGGAGCCGCCGCGGCTTCTCCCGCGGAGTCCACAGGTGTTTACCCGCAGCCTCTCCCGCCTGGTTTCTTCCTTGTGACCGACCCGCATTTGCACTGTGGGCGCCGCCGGGTGGGGCGCGGGAACCCGGGTCTGGAAGGGGCGACCCCCGCCCCCATCGACACCCTGACTCGGGGAGATCTGCTCTCCCCTCGCCGTGCTCCCAGCGACCCCGTGCCGCCGGCACGGACCTGTGGGTCGGCACGTGCCGCACCAAGTCCGGGTCCTCCCGGTTCTGGGGCGCAGGCTCTGGGGTGCTGGCCCTGTCCGCCCGAAACGCCCGCTCGGGGACCGGGGGGGGGGGGGGGGCGCCGGGCCGAGGGCGCACCGACCCGGGACTGGAGGCCTCCCGGCGCCGGGCGCCGCCCCTTCCTGCCCAGGGCCCGGCAGGTGCGCGCGCCCCTTCCAGCCCGCCGGACGCTCCGGGAGCCGAGCCCAGGGCTGGCGCTGCCCCGAGCCGCGCTCCTCAGCCTCCAGTGCTCCTCCGCCTCCAGCGCTGGCTGCAGCTCTTCTTCCTTCTGTCCGCACAGCAGGCGGCCCTGGCCTGGCGCGGGGGTCCTGGCGCCACCCGGAAGGCAGCGCCGCTGAACCACGTGCGGGCCGGGGAGGAGCGGAGGCGCCCGAAGGACTCCCGGCCCTCGGTGTGCTCGGAAAACGGAGAATGAGACGGAAAGGGGGCGAACTGGACGTCTGCTTTTGGTGAGTCAACACGCTGCCCAAACCACATGCTGTTGAAAATGAACTTTGGCAAGATAGGCGATATTTGGGTTACGCTTCCGGCAGAGGGCTCAGTGTTAATGGTAGGATTAAAGTTTGACATGGTAACCATACATACCCTAAGCCACTCAGGAATCCTATGCCTTACTTGAAACTTTTCATTAACTAAACCCACTCAATAACTGTATGTTTTTTGTTCTTTCCTCCCTCTCTGGCCTGTTTCCCGACAGTGTGGAGGGTCTGTGTGGGCTGCAGGCCTTTGTAACAGCTGGCTGCCTGCAGACTGCTAATGCTCTGATAAACACTCCAAGATTCCGTCCTTCAGTATGTGGCTTCTCAGATAATTTACACTTATCTAACAGTATGACTGGGTTTAGGGGTCGGTTGTTGATGTCAATAAGGATTGGTGGTTGTAGGGCTACTCAGAGTGGGCGTTAGCATAAAGATTTAGTTATGGCTTGGAAATACATTAGGCAGGTGTTGGGTTTTCGATTAACTTTACAAAGCAGGTTAGTTTTAGGGACTAAGGGTTAGGCTCACTATTACAGAAAGGTAGAAATGATGGTTGAGAAATGGGTCAGGCTTAGGGAGTGGGTTAGGGAAGGGGATAGGAAATGTCATAGACAAAGGATGAGGTTAGGGAGCCTGTTAGGGAAGATTTTAGGATCAGGGTTGAAGTGTTGAGGGTTAGGGAGTGGGTGAGAATTAACTTTGTGGAATGAGTTTGAGTTATGAGATGTGTTATGGAGTGGTTTACAAAACAAGTTATGGAACAGGTAAGGATTAAGAATGTGTTAAGGAAGGGGCTAGGGTGAGAGTTAGGCAATGTGTTCAATATGAATGTGTTAGGTACACAATTGTATGGATTTTGGTTAGTGAATGGCCACAATTGTATGGATTTTGGTTTGTGAATGGCTTAGTGTGAGGCATAAGGTTGGTGAGTAGCTTAAGGTGTGGGTTTGGGTTGGAGCACATTAGGGTGTGAGTAGTGGCTAGAGTTAGTGTGCGCAGTGGGGATCCATGTTAGGGTAGGGGTAGGATTAAGGTTGGGTTGAAGCTGTATTACAATTAGGGTACATGTGAGTGTAGGGTTATGGTTACGGTTGGCACATGTGTTTTGGTATGGGGTAGGAGATAGGGTAGGGGTTAGAGTCTGAGTGGCCTCAACATCCTCCCCAGCGTCTTGGTTTAGTAGCCCTGCTCTTTCCCATGCCCTCCTTTCTGTTGTCCTAGTGTTTGTCTTCCCCATGTATTTGTCTTCACCTTTTGTCTCCCACTTACTATGCAAAAAAGTCCATTTCCTCTCACCTGAAGGCCTGCATTTGAGGACTTTTGTGTAAGCATACAATTTAAAGCTTAAGACAAGGGTCCTAGCTTTGGACAAAGCCCATCTGTACTCTCAGAAATACCTTGGAAGAACCTAGATAGGTGAGGATGAAACTGTGAGGATAGGTTGTGGTTTCCCCTGGACTGTGTCATCCTGTTGAAAGGCCCTGTACTCTTCCCTATGGTAATATGGCACCTGGGTGACCCAGGCCCTTGGGTGGTCTGGTTCTCTATGGTTCACCTCTCAGGAGCAGTACAGTGATGGAGGGTTCGGTCTGTGGAGAACATGTGGTGGAGTTGCTGGTACCCCAAGGTACCAGTTTCCTTTTTTGTGGTGTTATGCCCAGATTTCGGGTCCCCAAAGACCACCAAGGAGCCAATTCCGATGCAAATGCAAGTCAAAGCAAGTTGGAGCCTGGACTGTAAACCGCCACCGACACAGCGCATCTGCATTGAGACCCGCCGACCCTCAGATAAGCAGAGTTTTTATTGTGATTACTACAGGGGCAGGGTATTTCCAACATGGCAGATACTTTATTGGATAGCATTTAGCAAGCAAGTCTTGTCCTATTTCTATTGGCTATCTACCCTTTCAGTTATCTATTTTGGCTTTGATAATGGGAACTGGCCTTGATATCAGGAACTGACATCAGGTGGTCACATAGCAGTGATGCAGGGGGTTAAGCATGGGGTAGAGGAAGTCACAAATAGGTTATGCAAGCCGTTTACAGAAACAGAATTCTGTGGTCAGGCTGTCCTAGTACCAACTTTATTTTAACAATTGCTATCGTGTTTTCCCATTACCACTAAGCAAGCTTGAGTGGGCTAAAACAATCCAGTACTCAATCATAAGTAAACTAACCCAACAGTTACCATGGCATTTCTACTACTATTATGGTTATTTCTATAGTCTACTACTATGATCATTTTTTACTGTCTTTTACCATGGTTGCTACCTAGGTACAGAGGGGAACAAGAGCTCCCTATATTTTTAAATGTCAACTACAAAAAACTAGTCTCATGGGTGGGGGTCCAGCCCTCTAGCATGGAGTCATCACCAGAGTTTAGAAGCTGTTATAATTTTAACACTAAAACTTATATTTAGTCATTCAGGTTCTCATATTAGCCCTTACAGTGGCAGGACCTCATGTGCCTCCATAGAAGTATCCTGACTGTTTCCTGTCCCGTGTGTATACTGGGATAGGTATCCACTTTCTGTTGCTGCTTAGAAGGCCAAGGGCAGTTTTTCATCTGAGGTCTTCCATGTCTTTGGTACCTGTAAACGTTTGCACCCAGCTACAGACTACTGAGCTAGGGCTGGGGAGCAGAGAGGGACTTGAAGGGACTCCAGTTCCTTGACTGAGACCAGGCTGATATCTTGTGAGGGATATAGAGTCTTGTGGGTATTGGTGACACTTCAGCAGTGGATTTGGACATGGAAAGAGCTTCCTAGAGAAGAGCAGGCTGCTGTTGTCATAGTGGGTCCCAGAATGCTGCCTGAATCCTTACCTGCACCCTGTCATCTGCTTCAGGCCTGGGCAGGGGCTGATAGAGCCTCTCTACAGCCTGCCAGGAACTCCTGGCCAGGAACCTGGTAGGCCGTCACACTGCTTACCTATAGCCAGTGCACCCCTGGCAGTCCTCGGGCCTGGATGAAGAGGAAGGCACTGGGCTTGCCCACCCAGGGGTTCCTTAGCTCCGAGGATGATGTGTTGGCAGCAGAGAGCAGGTATGGGTGGCAGGGAGGTGGGAAGCTTTCTGTCTGCCTGCCCCAGGAGGACTGGATCCTTTCTGCCACCAGGCTGGCTCCTCCAGAGTCAGAGGGAGGCAGCAGTGACTACTGCACTTTAGGCTGCTGTGGTGAGTTCCATCTGTCTTTGTTCCACATGGAGAAACCCAGGCCCATTCCAGGCCTGTGGTCTTTCCTATATCCAACAGAGCCCAGATACCCAGCAAAGGGCTACTTGTAAGGAAGCTGCCCACAGTCAGAGGTGCAGACTGCTTGAGGACTCAAACCACATTTTGCTCTCTCCCATTCTGGGCAGACAGCAGGGTCTCTCTGACCTGGCCAGCTGCTTCATGTCCACATTGAAGAAAGTGAATTAATGCCCCTGTTGCTGAGTGTTGGTGGGCCTTTGCCTCCTGAGAAGGTCACTTGCACACTGTACAGAAGCCCTTCATCAATCCTCAGTTCTGTGGGGAAAGGTCCCTACCCTTAACATCCTGATACCCAGCCTCTTTCCTCCCTTTCCCCCTTCTGGTTTTGCCCCAAGCCTCTCTGAGAAGGGTGTAGATACACATCCTGTTCTATGCTTCCCCCTTTAAAGGCCCAGCCTGGGCTCGGTGGACACAGGTGAGATGCCATGACCAAGTGGAACAGCCTTTTCATGCATCTTCCTAAGTCATATTTCAAACTGAGTTTACAAGGGATGTCTTGGCTCTTCCAAAGTGTAGATGACCAAGCTCTGTGTCCAGCTGATGCAGCATCATCAGGGTAGAGGCCCACCAGATTCAGAAAGTTATACCTCTTACTTGTCTTAATTTTCCACTGCCCTTAAGATTGAGAGCTGAGGCCAGGGATGGCAGATAGACTGAAACGACCCCCTGGCAGTAGCCATGGCCTGTGAAGGGCCCTGATTCCTATAAAACCGTATTGGGTGACCTTGAGGGAGGCACTCATGGTCTGGAGAGAGTGTAGACAAAACATTTATGTGTTATTTCCCTAGGGTTGCTATGACAAGGCACTGTACACTGTGAGCTATGGAGATCTTCTTTCACAGCTCTGAAGTCCAACAGGTGGAACAAGGTCCAACAGTGAAAGCAAGGTGTATTATAGGCCACATTCCCTTGAGAGGTGCAAGGGCATGGTGTGTTCCAGGTCTTGTCCTGGTTTCTAAACCTGTGAGGGAATAGCGTAGTTTGTAGAGTAACTCCCCTGTGTGCATTTCTGTGACTGGGTTTCCACCTTTTTTTTTTTTTTTTCCCCTAGTCTTATGCCTTGAACTCAGAGCCTGAGCACTGTCCCTGGCTTCTTTTTGCTCAAGGCTAGCACTCTGCTAGTTGATCCACAGTGTCACTTCTGGCCGTATTCTATATATGTGGTGCTGAGGATTCGAACTCAGTGTTTCATGTATATGAGGCAAACACTCTTGCTACTAGGCCATACTCCCAGCCCGAGTTTCCACCTTTTAAGGGGCACTAAGGTTTGGAGCAGCATCAGACAGAGCCTAGTCTGTCTCTGGGCACTGAGACATTGGGATACCTCCTTGGGGCTTCAAGTGGGAAACTTGACCTGTGATCTAAGCAGAAAGTAGTTGCAGCTACAGGCTCCCTAAGGCCTCAAGCCTTTCCTAGCTGATGTAGGAATTGCTCTTGTGATCTGCAGAGATGACAGAGTTTCCTGGTGAACCTTGGTGGCTAGATCCTGGTCAGTAGGAGCAAGGCATGCCCTGAATAGGTCTTTAGCATACAGAGTGGGAGAGGTATCGTCAGAAGAGAGGAACTGGCACCCTCATGTGTAACCAAGTGTAAGACACCAGTGTGGATCCACTTTCAGGGCCCAGCCTATGGGAGACTCAGGCTAGTGAGGCTCCCGATGGTTCACATAGAATCTGTGCCACTTCAGGGCCAGACACACGTGACCCCCCACAGCTGGAGTGCCCCCACCCACCCCTGTGGCCTGGGCTTATGTTCAGTGGACTGTTAGATGCCCTGAGTGGTTCTTTGTTTTTTTTTTTTTTTTTTTTTTTTTTGGTTTTTTTTTTTGGCCAGTCCTGGGCCTTGGACTCAGGGCCTGAGCACTGTCCCTGGCTTCTTGCCGCTCAAGGCTAGCACTCTGCCACTTAAGCCACAGCGCCGCTTCTGGCCGTTTTCTGTATATGTGGTGCTGGGGAATTGAACCTAGGGCCTCGTGTATCCGAGGCAGGCATTCTTGCCTCTAGGCTATATCCCCAGCCCCTGAGTGGTTCTTAGTGTTCTTACCCTGGGTGGGAATCTGAGTGTTAAGCACTAAGAGGCTATGCAATTACAGGATCAGGGGTCAGTTCACCTGGACTTCATCTTCCCTTCTACACATGGGATTAAACACACATAGTGGGTTGTTGTGAGGCTTTCATTATTTTGAGCAGGACACTTGCCCATGGTTGGTGCTGAGATAACACTGATTGCCATTGATTGAGAGATGACAACCATCAGAAACCATTCTGAAGTTGGCATTACTGTAGGTCAGGGATACTGAGCACTGTAATCACAGTCATCTGAGGAGGCATCAGGGAGAAGGTGACAAGGACCTGGTATGAAAAGATGGTCACTGGGTTTATGTTAGGAGCTGAGTAAACAAGGTGTCTGGGACACAAAAATGCAGACTCTGCCTGGCCATGCTGCAGGTAGCACTGGGCTGTGGAGGGACTTGGAAGCTATGCTGAGGAGGAACCATGGTGTCATCAGGCAAATGACTTCTTAACTTCCAGGAGTTATCATGTGTTAGCCAGTGCTCTGTTTCAGACAACATCCCCACCTAGGCAGCCACACAGACACCTGTGGCCTCCTTTGCTCCCATGAGGCAGGATGCAGAAGGATATGTGGCAACACACATTTTAGCCATAAAGGATGCCATGTGGACTGGCTGTTTACTCATTTCCTGAAAAAAAGTTATGAATGATCCTACTCAGTTAAAATGTCTCTTTTGACCTTAGTCTTAAAAGGACCCCATTTCTTAGATGAGAAATGGGGGCTCTGTTTCTACCACAGATTTTTCCTATTTTCTGGCTAAAGTATAAATTCTCCATCTCTTGGTTTGTTATTGGTTCCATAATTTGTAGAGGGAGAAAGAATCTCATTTGTGTCAGATATGAGTAACAATGGGAAGCGAATTCACCCTAAGAGTATTCTGGGAACGCAATCTTTTCAAAGATTGAAGTAAAGTTCACATGATACAGAAGGACTTGAACACTTCAGTGATGCACACTGCCCATGTTGTGTGTCTATTTGTCCTAGATACTTGGCTTG
>NW_025959744.1:0-28360 GCF_023159225.1 Perognathus longimembris pacificus
CCTAAATTAAAACCAAAAGCGGGGAGCAGCTGCTGTCACAATGAACAACCAAATGGGAAAACAAATGTTTCCCGAGACAGAAAAACAGTCCCATCCCAGATGAAGCCAATTCCCAGCCCGAAATGGAGCTGAATTGCATAGCCATCTCTGGCCAGGAGGCCGCCCCGCCCAGAAGGGAGGAGCCTCCCCCAGGCAAGCAACTGTCAGCTGGGTAAACCAGGCCAGGGTTGGCCCGCCCTGCTGAGTCCACAGCCTATTCAGAGCCAGGCGTTAAATTTTTTAACCTTTTTTTTTTTTTTTAATTTTTTGCAATTTGGAAATGTGGTTGGGTTTTAACTTTCCATTTTTACCTCTTTTTTTCTTTTCAAGTTTTTGTGTTTGTGGTTGTTGTTCGATTTTCTGGCGTTTATTTTTAAATGATTTTTCTCTGTTTTGTGCATTTGTCTTCCAGTATTTTTTCTTTATTTCTCTCTTCACATTCTCTTTCTTTAAAAATTACTTTCTTATGAATAACACCTCCACTCTTTTCTGCTAATTCTCCATTTTCTCTAATTTTAACCTTGTTCTTTCTACTGATTCTACTGTCACCACATTTCCGCGTCACTGACACTAAACTAAAATTATCAACCTCCCCATACATTTTACTCTATTCTCTTTACTACCTCTAACTTACCCTCCTGACTTACTTCCAGGACCTCCAGATTCCATTGACCCCTGGTTATTGGATAGAAGGTATCCCTGCTCAATCTGAGTGAATCAAAGGGCTTCAAAGACAAAGCCAACCCATCCAAAAAGAACTTAATATAAGATCAAAAATTACTCATAGGGTTGTAACAGTAAATAAGTAACTACTGAATACACGGCTCAGGATTGGTTGTTATATCAAAGTTGTATTCTTTAGGAACACCAAATCTAATTGTATATATGGGTATACAAGGTATCTGTATATAATTGTGAACTTCTACGATATATACAACAGTGCTTGGTAAGGTCTGCTTTGGGTCTTAAACAGTGCTCACATGTGCTTGTAGATTGGCATTCCCAGTCCAAATGGGCAGAAGAAACACAAGAAAGATGGCAAACAATGGAGTCTCATCTCCCACTCAAAACAAACAGGAAGCAGAGCAGTCAATCAAAGACATAGAAGAGAACCCTCAAAATGATCTACAAAGTCTACTGATAAAAATTATAACTGAAAAGTTTGAATCTCTTCAGTCAACTATTCTAGAGCGTGAGGATTCAAAGCAAAAATTAATGGAGAATTTCATGGCCTCCACAAATAGAAAGATAAATGAACTAAAAGAGTCAAAAGAAAAGATAGTCACCCAGCTAAAAGATTTGAGAGACAGCACTCAAAAAAAAGTTAATGAAGTTAATGAAGTAAAGAAGTCCATGCAGGACCTAAGAGCAAGGACATGGAAATCAGCAGGAAAGACCAGTCAGAAGGAAAAGAGATTCAAAATCAAGTAGCTAGCCTACAGTCCCGACTAACTGAAGCAAAGGATTGAATCTCAGGAGCTGAAGATTCCCTAGAATCTATGGAGAAAGATAAAAAATCAATACAACTCTATTCCAATGAAGAAGGACATGGGAAAACCCAGCCAACATCAGAACACACCCTAACTAGGGGGTCTGGGAGGGAAGGGGAAAAGATCAGTGTTGATGGCCCACACCTGTGGGCTCAGCCTAGGGCAGGCAGAGACAACAGGTTCCCCTGGTCAAGGCCAATCTCACCTTCCCCAGAGACCCTGGCTCTAGCAATTCTTAACTGGCACTGTTTAATCTCAAGGCCAATCTGAACTTCCCCCAGAGACCTTGGCTCTAGCAATTCTTGACTATCACTGTTTAATATCTAGACCTTCCACCTTGGTTCAGGGAAATACTGCCAAGTATCCTCTCCATAACAACCTTTGTGAGAGCTCAGTTTCCAATCAATTTTAAGCCATCTATCTATCTATCTATCTATCTATCTATCTATCTATCTAATCTATCTCTAGTCACTTGTTCTGATATTTTCAAACTATGCAGGTATTTCTGTTATTAATACCATCATCTCTTTACTTCCTCTGTGATAATTCGAAAAAAACCTCTTGTTTCAAGTCTGCCAACAGTGTTATATTTTCTTCCTTTGGTGTCATTCTCTTCTGAGCCTTCTTTGTACCTTCATGTGTGTCGTATCATGTCTTTTTATCACCCTAGATCTCAGTTCACCTTCGCAATACACGGAGGCATCCCTGAGAAATGCCAAATCTTCTCTTTATCTTATTCTCAATCAGTTTGTCTACCTGTAGGAAAAAGAAAACTGGACATTAACTTGGAATTTCATTTCCACATCATGATAAGAACAATAAATGCCAGGCCTCATCTATGACCTGCACACACACCCCTGCTCTGTACTTTCATTGACCACACGTAGCACACATTGCCATATCTCTCATTCCCTCTGAATGGTGTATTATTCACTACAGTCCATTTGTGGTTCAGTGTAGGTGCACTTCCACTTCCGTCTTTAGTAGTTAAAAGAATGCTGATGGTATTGGTGCTGAAGAAGACCCTCATGGTTTAATAGTTCTCTTTTCCTCCAGTTTTGGGTGTTGATTTAGAATGCATGTTTTTTCAAGAGTCAAACTGGGCACTGGTAATTTGTATCCAAGTCAGTAGCTACTTTTAAATGTATACCTTTTTGAGAAGCACTTGGTTTTTAATCATTTGAAAATTCGTGGTACTCATGAGTTACAAGGTAATTAAATTTTATAGTATAATTGTTCGGTTGTAGGTATTTTGACTAACGTATATACATATGTAAGCAACAGAACCTAAGGCCCCGCTTCTATGGCTGTTTTCTGAATACGTTTCCTTATAGTGAATTGGACTGAGTATTTGTTTTGCTGGTGAAAGGTTCCCTCATTTTCTTAACATAGGATGATCTCTATGGGGCAGTTCAAAATATCATGGCTAACCACTGGGTGTCTGTCCCCAGCCACAGGGCAGTGGGAGTGGTCGCTTGGTGATGGTGAGGGCCTTCGTCTGCTCCTCTGTGGCATCCTACTGGGGCCTCCTCTCCTGACTTCTTCCTTGGCTTTGCACCCAGCAGTCTATTCTGGTTGTCTATAGTTATGCAACATGCCTCCCCGAACACTCTGGAACTCAGAGCAACCATTCTAATTGACCCAGGACACAAGCGTGCAACCAAGTAGGTCCTGACACGGTGGCACAGATCTGTTCCACAGGATGTAGGCTGGGGCCACTCAGCTGGGGCTCTTCCAACATGGCGCACTCACAAGGCTGACAAGGTGTGTTGGCCTTGGTTTCTGTCCACATGGGCATCTCCATGGGACTCCTTAAGCTTCCTATGCACCAGGGAGATGGGAACTGGAAGCTTCCAGACTCCTAAGTCCTGGCATTTGTGGCCCAGTTACTGCTACCATTTTGTATTGGCCATTGAGTTCCAGTGTTTGACCAGATTCAAGGAGGGTGGACGCCCTTCACCACGGTGATGTCGACCAGGCTGGGGCAGGCTGTCTTTAATCCTCATCTTGTCTCAGAGGACATGACCAGAGCCAGATTCTTGTGCTTTTGTGGCAGGTCTTGCTCCCTTCCACATGTGTGCTGGACCAAGAAATGTCAGAGACAATAGAGAAGTCTGAGAGTCAGTAGAGGAGCCCTAGATTGTTGAGGCTCGGAGCCAGGTGGTAGTAAGGGGCAACTGCCTTCTTTGTGGTAGCTGTTGGGCTGTTATGTGGCATTATGCAGCATTGTGATAATAGCTGACAGATACACCGAAGCCTGGGTAGAAGATAGTTTAATTTGTAGTGCTGCTAATTAATAATTAGTACAATATCAGTAAGATATTGTAAACTAGGAGTAATTCATATTACTTTGGTATTACCCGATTGAAATAGAATAAGGTCCTAATCTAGGCCTGGTAGATGAGTCTAGGGGAGGGAGTTACTGGGTGGAAGGGTAGAAAGGGTGGAGGGGAAAGGCCAAGGGAGAAAGGATACCAGGAAACAGGCTTAGTATTGGAAGCTGCTTGCATCTGGGTCTTCACATTGCAGCATGAGCCTTGTTCATTCTGCCTGACACACAGCCAAACCTACTCTTTGTTCTTGGCTGACTAGTTATGAACTGTGTGTAGCCATGCACACAGAAAGGACTCAGGACAAGGTACTGCTACTTTGCTCAATAACTACCATGTCACTCAATACCCTTTTACAGATTTAGACCATAAGCTTCACAGAGGCCAAGACTCCTCCTCGGGTCAGGAGCATCCTGGAGAAGAGACGCAAATAGAAGCCCAGGAGAAACCCTCAGGTCTGGCAAAAAGCCGTGTGCCACACGGTATTACCAGAGAGGCCACAGAGCAAGGAGGCCCAGCCACACTGGCTTGCTATTTGGAACATCTCCAGTTGGGTCCAGACCTTTTCTCTCCACCTATTTATTGTGCTGAATGGCAGAGATACAGACCTATCTGGAAGGAAGGCGTTGGGTTTCTAAGAACTGCAGTGTATTTGGTGGCAACTAGGTTCATTGCAGCACAACTCGTCATCGCTGAAACATGGAACCAACCTAGATGCCCCTCAGTAGATGAGTGGATCCGGAAATTGTGGTACATATACACAATGGCATTGTATGCCTCCATCAGAAGGAACGACACTACCATTCGTAAGGAAATGGAAGGACTTGGAAAAAATCATTCTAATGGAAGTGACCCAGACCCAAAAAATCATGGACTCTAAGGTCGCCTTCATAGGGAATAGCAAGTACATAATAGGCCAGGCATGATAGAAGACCAAAATACCAGAATAGCTACACCCATAGGGATATATTAGAAGATGCCAAGTGAAATGAACCCCACGTTACGGAAACAAGAGTTATACCACTTTTTTCATTACTCTCAGCATGCCATGTGAACTCGTAGTATCCTTCCTTTTTTTTTCTCTCTTTTTCCTTGTCTGTTTGTTTGACTCAGTGGTTTGTCTAGTTTTGTTTCCCTTGCTGTGGCTGTACCCTTTCAACCACTGTACTACATCCAAGTACCCTGGATATTGTCTATATGGGTAATAAAACGGTGGAAGGGAGAGGCAATTCCAAAATCGAGAAACAAAGAATAAAAGGACAAACCCTTCAACATGCAACACTTAGAAGCCATTTGAGATGTGTGGACTGTGGATCAAAGCCAGCCTGGGAAACCTGTGAGACTCTTATCTCCAAAAAGAAGAGGTAAATCAAAAGAAGAAGTAACAGAAGAGACAAATAAAAAGCCTTAGAAGCAGAGCTGTGGCTCAAGCAGTAAAGCATACGCCTTGAGCAAAAGGCTACAGGTCAGTGCCAAGGCACTGAGTTCAAGCCCCAGTACTGGCAGAAAGTGAGAGATGGGTAGAGGGAGGGAAGGGAGGGAAGAAGGATGGAAGGAAGGAAGAAAGGAAGGAAGGAAGGAACAAAGGATAGGAAGGAAGGAAGGAAGGAAGGAAGGAAGGAAGGAAGGAAGGACTGAGCAAATAGAAGCTTGTGAAAAGATCATTTCCCAAACTCCAGGGCCTGCACCCCAGCATGCCCCCGAAGCGCCAAGATCCCAGACACCCGTGTAAGGACCCTGGGGAGAGGGGCTTCCTGTTGCTCCCCACTCTACACGTTGAAGCTTAACGAAACGCCAGGAGCAGCAGAAACATCACATGCACATGATTTCAGCAAAATTTGTTTAAAACACCAATAAATAATCACGAAGGCAACAGAGGGGAGGGGAGGGGACGGGAGGGGAGCTGAGCAGAGCAGAGGAGAGCAGAGAGGAAGGAGTGAGGAGATGAGGTATGTAGACAGCCAGTCACCATTTCTTGGGTGTCCCAACTCGGATCCCCAAGATACCACTGAAGTGGCCCCTACCTGGCTCAGAGCTGGGGCCCTACCTGGCAGGGGAGCTCGGGTAGCTTTGGAGGGTCACAGACACCAAACTGGACAGTGCGTCCACCCCCACGGAGGACAGACACGCCTTGGGTTGACACCTCAATCCCAGCTTTGTTCCAACTCCAGAACTGGCTCAGAAACCTGGAAAAAGGACACCTGCTATTCAGCAAAAGTTGGGGTGCTGGTGGGTCTTCCCTTTCTGGAGTTGGAGCTTGGGCCTCCCTTCAGCCATGGCATGCATGTCTTCCCCAAGTTCAAAGGCACATGAAGTGGGCATGCATGCTCTGGGAGACTACCGCAAAAAGAGACGCACAGGAAAGGGGCTGTTGCTCCAGTCAGAGACACGTGGCCACAATCCTCCATTATATCCAGTTGGGTCCAGACCTTTTCAATCCACCTGTTTATTGCGCTGAATGGCAGAGATACCATCCTATCTGGAAAAAAAGGCGTTGGGCTGATAAGAACTGCAGTGGGTTTGGTGGCAACTATGTTCATCATAGCACGAACTGTCATCCCTAAAACATGGAACCAACCTAGATGCCTTTCAGTAGATGAGTGGATCCGGAAAATGTGGTACATATAAAGAATGGATTTGTATGCCTCCATCAAAAGGAACGACTCTGCACCATTTGTAAGGAAATGGAAGCACTTGGAAAAAAATCACACTAAGTGAAGTGACCCCGACCCAAAGAAACTGCTGTGGATGTACCCTTGCTACCAGTGTATTACGTCTGAGTACCCTGGATATTGTCTATGTGGGTAATAAAATGGGGTAAGGGAGAGGGAATACCAAAATTGAGAGACAAGGAACAAAAGGACAAACCATTCTAAATGCAGCACCTAGAAACCATTTGGTGTCAACCAACTGCACAACTCTTGGGGGACAGGGGAGGGGGAGGGGGAAATGAGGGAGAAGTTAACAAGTAGGACAAGAAATATACTCACTGCATTTCCTATGAATCTGTAATCCCTCTGTATCACACTTTGACAATAAAGGGAAACACAAAGAATTGCAGTGGAAGCAAAGTCCTTATACAGACTGCCCTTGCACCTGAGCAAGGCGGCCGGGGGCTCCTAGCGCCCCCTGGTGGTCACCACCATCAGGTACTCTGCCCTGCTGCCTAGGCCTAGAAGAATTCAGCCATGAACTGAGCCAACTCTACCAGCCAGTAGGGTTCAAAAGCAGACTTTAACCTGAATCATAGCTGGGATTTCCCTTGTCTCCATGCCCGGAGGGACAGAGTTCTTATACCCATCACCTAGAACACATGACCCAGTCCTCACTTCTCAAGTTTTGCTGACCACCACCTCACCTCCCAGCGGCCTCTATCCTCACCCAGGATTTCCATCTGTCGCCTGACCAGGCCTCATATCTGCCAGTGGTGTCACCAGGCAGCAGGGGTCCGCAGGGCTCCCGTGCCCTTCCTCCTCGGCCTGAGCAAAGGGGTTACAGAGAAGCTGATTATGGACACAGAGAAATATGTTATACCCTGAGTGTAGGCAGGAGATAGACTGAGCATCCTAGAGGAATGACTTCCGACCCATGCACATTTTTGGTTCAACTCTTTGCCAGGGACTCTGGTGGAGACCCGGGTGCCTCTGAAAGCACAGGACCAGGGTGACCGGGTGGCTGCCTGCTGTCCAGTCTGTTAGGCTCTAGCGGGGAAATCACTGTGGCATGCTGCCACCTGGTGGCAGCTTCATGTTGCAGCTGTGGAAGGTGAACCTGTAGCAAGTCTGGGTCTTGTCTGGGGACATGCGGCAGAGAGGGAGATGTTCACAACAGAGCAAAGCTCGGCCCAGGAGTGGAGACAGGAGCTTCATAGAGAAGTGCTAGAAGAAAGGGAATTCCAGACACCAAGAGACCACGTGGAGTGCTGGGAGCTTCCTGGGGACCTGAACCCCTGAAGAGCCATGGTGTAGGTAAACTCCTAGCATCCTCAGGACATGTGTTTATGTGGGAGTTATGTCATCCTGATTTTTCCCATAAGGAGTTGAGGCTCCAACAGGCCTCATCCACCTCATCAGACCCCTGGATAGCCCGGCTCCGTGATATATGGGGTTCTGCACACATTGCTCCCGGATTGCACACTTTTGCTTCAGGGAGACCTGTTAAGTGGGTTCCAAGGGAACATGGCAGGCTGAGGACACTAACTCGACAGGAAGCCTAAACCCAGCCTCTGCTCACCACCATTCCTTAGCCTTGGAATAAATCCAGCACCCATTTATGCTAAAAGTCCTGGAAAAACTGGGATTCCAGAGAACACTCCTGAATATAATAAAGGCAGTCTATGACAAATCAAAAGCAAGCATAATTCTAAATGGTGAAAAACTGAAGCCATTTCCTTTAAAATTGGGAGCAAGACAGGGATGTCCACTCTCCCCCTTCTCTTCAACATAGTGCTAGAATTCCTAGCCACAGCAATTAGGCAAGAAGAAAATATAAACGGGATCCAAATAGGAAAAGATGAAGTTAAACTTTCTCTCTTCGCAGACGACATGATCCTATACCTAAAGGGCCCCATAGACTCTACTCCCAAGCTACTAGAGCTGATCCAAAACTTTGGCAAAGTTGCAGGATATAAAATAAACCCTCAAAAATCAATGGCATTTCTATATGCTAATGACCCAAACGCCAAGGCTGAAGTCAGGAAAGCAACTCCTGTTGCAATAGCCTCAAAAAACATAAAATACATAGGAATAACCTTAACCAAAGAAGTGAAAGACCTCTATAATGAGAATGTTAAAAACGTGAAAAATGACATTAAGGCAGAACTAAGGAAATGGAAACACCACCCATGCTCCTGGATTGGGAGGATTAATATAATCAAAATAGCAATGATGCCAAAGGGTATCTACAAATTCAATGCAATACCCATTAATATCCCAACACCACTTTTTTTAAATGAAATAGAGTAAGCAATCCAGAAATTCATATGCAACAATAAAAGATCTGAATAGCAAAACAATTCTAACCAGAAAGAACAGTGCTGGAGGAATTACAATACCAAACTTCAAGTTGTATTATAAAGCTATACTAATAAAAACAGCTTGGCATTGGTACTGGAACAGGCCTGAAGACCAATGGAACAAAATTGAAGACCCAGAAATGAACTCACAGTCTATGCCTACGTAATCTTTGATAAAGGAGCTAAAAAAAATAGTCTGGAAGAAAGATAGCCTCTTTAACAAATGGTGCTGCCAGAACTGGTTCAACACCTGCAACAAACTAAAACTAGATCCTTATATATCACCCTGCACCAAAATCAATTTCAAATGCACCAAAGACCTCGAAATTAAAACACATACCCTGAAAACACTAAAGGAAGGAGTAGGAGAAAGACACGGGCTTCTTAGCACAGGACGGAGCTTCCTCAACAAACACCCACATATGCGACAAATCAAAGAAAGGATGGACAAATGGGACTGCATCAAACGGCAGAGCTTCTGCAGGGCAAAGGACATAACTCGCAAGATAAACAGAAAGCCCACAGATTGGGAAAAGATCTTTACCAGCTATATAATGGACAAATGCTTCATATCTAAAATATATGCAGAACTAGACAAATTACATTCCTCCAAAACAAAACCGCAAAGAACCAATAGCCCTCTCAACAAGTGGGCTAAAGACTTCAAAAGGGACTTCTCTGATGAGGAAATGAGAATGACCAAGAGACATATGAAAAAGTGCTTTACATCACTGGCCATAAAAGAAATGCAAATCAAAACCACATTGAGATTCCATCTCACCCCAGTAAGAACGTCCTATAAACAGAAAACTAACAATAACAAATATTGAAAGGGATGTGGCAAAAAGGGAACCCTACTTCATTTTGGGTGGTAATGTAAACTGGTTCAGCCACTCTGGAAAGCAGTATGGAGATTCCTAGCAAGGCGAAACATAGAGCGCCCCTATGACCCAGCAGCCCCACGTTTGGACATCTACACAAAAGACCACAAACAAGAACACACTAAAGCCACCAGCACAACAATGATCATTGCAGCACAGTTTGTCATAGCTAGAATTTGGAACCAACCCAGAGGCCCCTCAGTAGACGAATGGATCAGGAAAATGTGGTACATATACACAGTGGAATTTTATGCCTCTATCAGAAAGAATGACATTGCCCCATTCTTAAGGAAATGGAAGGACTTGCAATAAAATTATATGAAGTGATGTGAGGCAGACCCAAAGAAACATGGAGTCTATTGTCTACCTCATAGGGAACAATTAGCACAGGTTTAGGCTAGTCACAGCAGAGGCTCACAAGAGCCCAATAGCTATGCCCTTATGAACACATAAGATGATGGTAAGTGAAAAGAACTCCATGTTATGGAAACGACTGTTATATTACTGTTGTCATTATATTCAACATGCAATGTGAAACCGTACCTTCTATTATTGATGATCCTCTTGTAACCCCTTCCTGTGGAGGTTGTACCTGCACTATCTCTGTATCTTATCTGAGTACATTGGAAACCGTGTATACTGGTATGAGAACTAGGAAACTGAAAGGGAATACCAAAATCAAGAGACATAGGGTAAAAAGACAAATGATTACAAATGCAATACTTGCAAAACTGTATAAATCTACTGGTATAAATCTACTTGGTATAAATCTACTGAACAACTCATGGGGAAAAAAGAAAGTGGGAGGGGGAAGGGGGAATGAGAGAGGAGGTAACAAACAGTTCAAGAAATGTATCCAATGCCCAACGTATGAAACTGTAACCTCCCTGTGTATCAGAATGACAATAAAAATTTTAAAAAAAGAAAAACACCATACACGCCGGAACAATAAAATATCTCTGTTTTAATTCACTTTGATTCAGATCATTGTAAATATTCAACAATAAATACACTAGCAGGGTTTGAGAGTGGCAAACTAGCTGAAGTCATTGAAAATACAGCCAGACCCATCGACACTCGGCAGCGAAATAAACATGAGGAGAGAAAGCAAATTTTAAATCACCACAAACCAACCAAAGGAGACGGCAGAGAAAGAAGAGAAACTATTCAATGAACTTTGGCTTTGAAGGGGATTGTGCTGAAGGTGTGTGCCACGCCCACCCTAGCACACACGAAGGTTTAAAGCTCAGCCCTGCTCAGGGCCCTGGGCAGGGGGCAGCCAAGAGTGAGGAATCGTCCTGACCTTTACCCTGGAAAGAAAAGGAGGCTTGGGAGCAGGCTGGCCACTTGGTCACAATGTTAAGCAGCCCCATGCATGGCAAGGGGTAACCTAGGCCCCCAAATCAGGGCCCAGGAGGACACAATGACCAGAGCTCTGGAGGGTGGCAGCGGGTCATGGAGAGCACGTAGCCAGCGTCCAGCCCTCCGCAGCTGCTCCCTGGCCCCTGGGCTCCTCCAGAAGAAGCTTTCCCATCCTGTGGACAGGCGACAGAAGGAGCTAGATACCATGCTCCTTGTTTCGGGGGACCTGGATCCAACGTCACCTCCCAGCAGATGAGAGGGTCCCCTCACAGGCAGGGATGCAACGCTTACTGATGCATTTCATTCCGGCCACACAGACTGGCTTTTATGGAGCAGAGCACCCGTTGCTACTGGGATGAGACCCAAGTGGTGCTTGGAAGAGGAGATGATGGCCTAGCTGCCAAAGGACTGTGGAAGGGCTGAGCTGGGTCCGGGGAGAGCCTGAGCCATGAGCCCCTGGGTGATTCAGAAAGAGCCCTGCCCTGCTTTGGATCAAGCGCTTTAATTCATGCTGTCTATCACCACTGGGTCTCAGAACAAGCTGTCGCCCGCCTGGACCCTGTTTCTACTGTGTGAGATGGACAGTGGGCTTGTGGGCTGGGGGTATCTCACTGGAACATCCTCATGAAGAGGGACAGGAGGCAGCGGCGGACACCACACAAGCAATCCGGGCAGCATGGGCTCAGATGCAGCCACTGCCTACCTTCTGGGATCCATTCCCTCCTCAGTGCAACCAGGCCCCTGCTGCCCTCCCCTCCCAGACTCAGCCCTGCCTGAAGGGCTAGGGACAAGCAGAGCTCTCCAGCCGGAGTCTCGCCATGGAAGACCAGAGGTATGGTCCAGATCAAAGACCTCACCATGATTCGGCAGCTAGGAGTCTTCAGTCTGGGAAGACTGCAAAGCTGAAGCAGGTTTGTATTGGAGCAAACAGAAACCACTGGGCTCTGAATCTTTGAGAATCTAAAAAAAAGCTCTAACAACAGGACTCCGGTTCAGACTCAGGAGGAGCCAACCATGCTGATGAACATGGTCTATGGGCTGAAGCCATGCTGGGCCCCTGACCCAGGCCTCCTCCAAGCCCACCATCCTTCCTTGGGGCCTGCAAGGGGCGAAGTGGCGAAAGCAACCCCATCAATAAGTCCTTTTGCTGTCACTGGAGGTGGTGGCCACTGCCCAGTGCCTACCTCCCCCTCCTCTGGCCCAACCCCGAGGCACCCACCCACAGGAGGAGGCCTGCCTGTGAGGAGACAGACAAACAGAAAGGACGCCACCACCCATGCCTGTAACCGAAGCTATTCAGGAGGCTGAGAGCTGCGGACTGTGGTTCAAAGCCAGCCTGGGTAGTCTGGGAGACTCTTATCTCCAAAAAGAAGAGACAAATCAAAAGAAGAAGACATAGAAGAGACAACTAAAAAGCCAGAAGCAGATCTGTGGCTCAAATAGTAAAGCACTCGCCTTGAGCCAAAGGTTTTAAGATTCAGAAAGAAAATGAGAAGGATTTGAACAGTTTGTCTGAATGGATACTTACAGGTGAGGGGATTTAAAGATACTGAAGGTACTCCATGTCTTAGCCAGGGGATATTTGCTTCGATTGTTACAAAGTACAAGGGTTCCCAATATACTCTTCTGTTTAAATGACATTTCTGTGCTTTTCTGTATATGTTTAAAACAAGAAACAGGATGATGATGAGTACTATCCGAGTCTTCCTGTCTCCTGATAACTTGTTTCCAGGTCTCTTGAATTCCCTGATTAAAGTGTGCATATAACATTCATCTAAATTAATTCAAAAAGAGAATTTGGTTACTTAAAATGGTATCTTAATAAATATTAAACTGTAATATTTCTGTACATCAGTTTGATAATAAAAATTAAAAAAAATATTAAGTAGCACTATCACTTTCATATATATGATAATAGTACACTAAAGGGAAGTTATTTAAATAAGCATGTCCGGTAGTTTAAAAAAAAAAAAAAAACTACAAGAAGAACCCCATAGAGTCTAAGCCCAAGTTACTTGAGCTGATCCAAACCTTTGGCAATGTAGCAGCATACAAAATAAACCCTCAGAAATCAATAGCTTTTCTATAAAACCTGGAAAGAAACTCCTTTTGCAATTGCCTCAAAAAGCTTTTTACTCACATACCTAACAATTTTTCTATGTTGGATAGTGGCATATATGATCAGAGATTCCCTAAACAATGATCCAAACTCAAGAAGTGCCCACACATGACAGGATGGAGGACAATGCAGAACCACATTGGGGAATTACAACCCATCCACCCAGCCTGTGTACTACCACCCCGGAAGGAACAAGCCTGCATTAGAACACACCCTAACAGCAGGGGGTGGGAGGTCAGTGTCTGAGGGCCCACACCTGTGAGCCCAGCCTACAGGAGGCAGAGACAGCAGGTTCCCAAGCTCAAGGCCAAACTGGACCTCCCCTAAGACCCTGTATCTGAAACCCAGCAAGCAAACAAATCTGTTCCCCAGAAGGCCAGCAGGCCCACAACCCCTCAAAGAAACCAGAGAAGGGAAGGAAAGGGAGGAATAATGCACACGCCTGTATAAACATACAGACATGTAAAATATGTGTGCAAACATAAATATTGATTTATATATGTGTATACTTAGATATATGTGCGCATGTGTGTATATATATACATGCATACACGGAGGAGAAATGGTCCCCAGCCCTGGAGTTTGGGGAGTAAATACAAAAGTGTGCCTAGGGCTATGGGGAGAGGAGGAAATGAAGGGCCAGAGAGGGAGGATATGGTCCTCAGGGTTGACACAAAGTGAGGGTTGGTGGAGAGGGCCATGGCACCGAGGCTGGGACCCCAGGTCAAGGGAAGGGTGAGGGCTATCTGGACCCAGGAGGTCGGGACAAGAAGGGCAGAGCAGGCAGAGGGCCGTGGAGTTGGGGGGAGGACCCTGTGGAAGGCCAGGCCTGTGGTCAGAACCCCTGGCAGGACCCGAGGGCACGGAGGGCGTGTGCCGTGGGGAGGGGTTTAGAGGCGGAGCTGTCAGGAGGGGGGGTCAGGCAGAGGCCTATATAAGGCGGGAAGCTGGCCGGCCGGATTGCTTTGGAAGGCGACCACGGAAGGAAGCAGACCAAGAGCAGGAAGCGGAGGCCAGCCTCGCAGCAGCGACACACCAACCGACCGATCAACCGACCGACCGACCAGAGGAGGAGTGCCCAGAGCACGGCGAGTGACCTACAGCACCCAGGAAGCCAGGTGAGTGGCCCGCGCATCTCTGAGGACGTGGACGGTGTGGGCATCGGCATGGGCGCGACCGAGTGGGCGTGCGGGGCCGTGCGGCAGCTCCAGCAGCGCCTGGGCTCCAGCACGGACGCGGACGAGCTCCGCCGCTCCTTGAGGCTGCTCTCCCGCCTGCCCATGACGCCGGAGATCCTGGCGGCCACGGGTGTCAGGGGGACGCTGGAGGCCTTGAGCAAGCACCAGCAGGTGGGCAGTGTGGCCAAGGAGCTGGCCGAGCGCTGGGAGATCTTGGCTGTGCCGAGCCACCCGTCAGAGGCTCGTAGCCAGGTCGCGGAGCAGGCTGTGGTTCCCGAGCCCACGGAGGAGGATCCGGGGCAGGGGGAGAGGAACGGGGCGCAGGAGCGCGAGATGTGGAAGGCATCCACCGCGGATCAGTGCTGTCCCAGCGGGGCGAGGGAACTGCAGGCGGGAAGCCAGGTGAGCGGCCCGGGCCTGTGTGCAGACCTGGACCTGGGTGGCGTCGGGACGCAGACGGCGGACTGGGTGTGGGGGGCCGGGGAGCAGCTCCAGGAGCGCCTGGCCTCCAGCGCCGAAGGGGACGCACTGCGCAAGATCCTGAGGCTGCTGTCCGTCCTGCCCATCACGGCGGAGATCCTGGCCGCCACGGGACTCAGAAGGACAGTGAAGGCGTACAGAGCACACCCGCAGGTGGGCAGTTTGGCCAAGGAGATGGCGAAGCGCTGGAAGACCTTGGCTCTCCTGGGTGGAAACCCAGCGCTCGAGGCAGAGCTGATGGGCCGGGGCCCGGAGCGGGATGGGGCCCCAGCGCCCACCCAGGAAGTTCTGGAATCACGGGAACGGAAGCAGAAGCGGAAGAGGTGGAGCTTGGCAGGTGCGGATCCTTCTTCTCAGAGCAGGGCCGAGGAGCCTCTGGGCCCAGGATACCAGGCGGCGGAGGGGGCTTGGGGAGCCGCCAGGCAGCTCCAGGAGCGCCTGGCCCGTAGCAGGGACGCGGAGGAGATCCGGAAGACCCTGAGGCTGCTCTCTGTCCTGCCCTTCATGCCGGAGATCCTGGAGGCCACAGGAGTGAGGAGCACGGTTCAGGGGCTTAGGGAGCACCAGTTGGTGGGCAGCTTGGCCAAGGAGCTGGACCTGCGCTGGGAGACCGTGGCTCTGCTGGGCCGCCACCCAGGGCTGGTGCCAGTGCTCCTGGGGCAGGTCCCCAAGCGGGATGGCGCTTGGGAGCCCAGGCAGGATGGCCCTAGAGAGGGAGAGAGGGAGGCAGAAAAGGAGAGGAAGAGGAAGGATGAGGGGGACGGGGAAAGAGAGGAGGAGAACGAAGGAGAAGAGGAAGAGGATGAGCCGGATCATTTCTCTCACTGCGGGACTCATGAGCCATTGGATCGAGGAACCCAGGTGAGTGGTCCCTGCATCTCTCCACACGTGTTCCAGTGTGGCATCATCACACAGGTGGACGAGTGGGTGTGGGGGGCCGTGGGGCAGCTCCAGGAGCGCCTGGCCTCCAGCACTGAAGAGGAGGAACTCTTTAAGTCCTTGATGCTGCTGTCCGTCCTGCCCATCACGGCGGAGATCCTCGCCGCCACGGGAGTCAGAAGGACAGTGAAGGCGTTCAGAGCACACCCGCAGGTGGGCAGTTTGGCCAAAGAGATGGCAAAGCGCTGGAAGAGCTTGGCTCTCCTGGGTGGAAACTCAGCACTCTGGACAGAGCTGATGGGCCAGGACCAGGAGCGGGATGGCGCTCCAGCACCCACTGAGGAAGTTCAGGAACCCAGGGAAAGGAAGCAGAAGCGGAAGAGGTGGAGCTTGGCAGGTGCGGATCCTTCCTCTCAGAGCGGGGCCAAGGAGCCGTGTGGCCCCGGAACCCGGGTTGTGGAGGGGGCTTGGGCAGCCGCCAGGCAGCTCCAGGAGCACCTGGCCCGCAGCGGGGACACGGAGGAGATCCGGAAGACCCTGAGGCTGCTCTCCATCCTACCCTTCATGCCGGAGATCCTGGAGACCACGGGAGTGAGGAGCACGGTTCAGGGGCTTAGGGAGCACCAGCGGGTGGGCAGCTTGGCCAAGGAGCTGGACCTGCGCTGGGAGACCGTGGCTCTGCTGGGCCGCCACCCAGGGCTCGTGCCAGCCCTCCTGGGGCAGGACCCCGAGCGGGATGGCGCTCGGGAGCCCAGGCAGGATGGCCCCATGCAGTCGGAGTGGGCTGAGTGGGAAGAGCTGATGAAGGAGGCAGGTGTGGTTCTGGAATCCCCGGAGAGGGTCCCGACGAGTAGCGAGGTCAAGGGAGACCAGGCAGGCAAGCTGGTTCTTGTTCAAGCTCCTGATCCCGCCCGAGAGGAGCCAACGGTGCCGCCCGAGGGCGACCCTCCGGATTTCCCCGGGGGGCCAGTCGAGTCAGGTGTGCTGCACAGACAGGGGCGGATTTCCCTTTTTCCACTCCCTCCGCATGGGGACTCTGTGCCCTGGGGAGAGCCGAGAGGGGAAGGAGAAGATGAGGAGGAAGAGCAAGGTGAAGAGGAGGAGGAAGAGGAAGGGGCAGCCTTCCCTTTCCACAGAGTGGCCCTGAGGACCCCGGTGTACTCGGGACCCAGGCCCCTCCCGCTTCTTCCCTCCACTGCCCAGGAGGTCTGCGCGCTTCCCCCGCACAGTTCCCTCGGTGGTGCCCGGACACCCCGCGTTCTGTTCGAGCTCGTGCCCGAGCCTCTTCCCGCAGCTCAGCACCCCAGTCCCGGGAACGGTCACAGCAGGACCGTGGCACCCGGCGGCACAGACAGGCTGTGGCAAGTCCGCTGCAGAAAGGAGTTTAAGGAGGCCACCCCGGCCCCGGGCGAGTCCTGGCAGGAGCTTTTCGTGCGGCTGCGCCAGGAGCGGGAGCAGCGTCTGCAGGCCGTGAGCGCCAGGATCCGGGCTGCCCAGGCCCAGGAGAGCAGGGGCCGCCGGACACAGATGCTCCTGCACCCGCTTCCCCAGAAGCGCCCTCGCCGCGGTGCCCAACCCCGGGCTTGCAGCGCAGGGCCAGCCCCGCACCAAGGAGGCGCCCAGCAAGGAAACCCAGCTGGAGGAGGATTAGAACAGGGTGCCTTGGGGGCCGGGGCTGCGGGTGCGGGCGGAGCTGCTGGAGGTGGGGAAGGAAGGTTTCATCCCCAAAGCCAGGCAGCAGCCTGCGCCCCCTCCGGCCCCACAACGGCGGCCCTCAGGCCCGTGGTCAGCACCGGAAAGCCCCCTGCTAAGAGAACTGCCCGGCTCATGGCCAACACCCTCCGCGATTACCTGAGATGCAAGAGCAGGTTCCCGGGGCGGTGACCCCGGAGGCCTGCAGCACCGGTGGGCTGTCCCAGGGACCCTGCCTGCCGGCTCTCCAGGGCCTCTCGGGGACACGGGCTCACAGTGAGTCCCCTCTAACCTTCCCCCCGGGGGCCTAACAACGCATGAGTGCCCCTCCATACTGAGCTCCACTTGGATGGCATTTACAATGCTATCTCCATTACTAAATGCACTACTCTGATGAAGGGGCATTTTTCTCTTCAATAACAATCTACAGACTTGGATGTTAGATAAATTGTCAGGCAGGGCTGCAGAAGGGTAAATATACAGGAATATGTGCGTACATAAATATAAGTACACATATGTTTATGACTATAAACACACACACATATATGGTTACACACACACACACACACACACACACACACATATTTCATGTATTTATCTGGAGAAAACACAGAGCACTGCCATCAGCTGAACTGGTGCATCGGAGATCAGCGACTCCCTAAACAATGACCCAAGCCGGTATGTGCCAACTCTTCTCCAGTGAAGAAGGACATGGGAAAGAACCAGCCTGCACCGTAATACACCCTATCTGCGGGGAGGGGCCACAGAAGGGGGAGGAGGAGATCATTGTTGATGGGCCACACCTGTGGGCTCAACCTCCTCAAGAAAGAGACACCAGGTTCTTTGGCTCAAGCCTCATCCGACCTACCCGCGGATACCCTGGCTCAAGCAATTCTTCACTGGGGCTGTTTAATATCTAGACCTTCCACCTTGGTTCAGGGATATTCTGCCATGTAGCCTCTCCAGAGCAACCTTTCTGAGAGCTCACTTTCCACTCAATTGTAAGCCCTTCATCTACCCAACTCTACTCACTGTTTTGATAACTTTTCTAGTTTTGGTTTCTTAAGACATTTCCACACGTGCTACTTCTTATTTCTTTCCCTTGCCTTCTCTTATGAATTTAATGGCTTACTAGGCTGATATTTTCACACTGTGCAGGTATTTCTGTTATTAATATCATCATCGCTTTATTAGTTCTGTGATAATTCCCCAAATAGTCTTGTCTCAAGTCTGCCAAAAGTGTTATATTTTCTTCCTTTGCTGTCAGTCTTCTGAGCCTTCTTTGTACCTTCATGTGTTTAGTATTATGTCTTTGCATCACCCTAGATCTCAGTTCACCTTCGGAATACCTTTGGAATTTCCCCGAGAAATGCCAAATCTTCTCTTCATCTTATTCTCAATCAGTTTGTCTACCTGTAGGAAAAAGAAATCTGGACATTACCTTGGAATTTCATTTCCACATTCATGATAAAAACAATAAATACCAGGCCTCATCTATGACCTGCATACACACCCTATTGTGTACTTGCAGGGAGTACACGTAGCACACAATGCTGTTTCTCTCATCCCCTCTAAATGGTGTATTATTCACTGCAGTCCATTTGTGGTTCAGTGTAGGTGCACTTCCGCTTCTGTCTGGAGTAGATAAAAGAATGATGATGGTATTGAAGCTGAAGAAAACACTGGTGGGATAATAGTTCTCTTTTCCTCCTGTTTTGGGTGTTGCTTTAGAATGCATGTTTTTTCATGACCACATGTCGACAGTAGTCTTATAGGAACGTAAATACTTAGCTTTTGAGCTATTGTATTCCCCTGAGAGGTCAATTTTTGACCTTTATATGTTGAGTAATTGTTTGGTTTTAGTTACATGCTGTTGGGTCGCTGCCCCAATCCTGTGGGGAACACTATTTGACAAGCAGTTTTTGGTTTCACAGACTTGGTCTCTACTGTCTCTCCGTCTCCCTTTGTTAACAGTCATATATCAGGGAGATCATGCCCCTTTGTTTTCTGTGTTCTAGGCTTGTCTCGCTCAACATTATTTGTTCCAGTTCTGACCATTTCCATGCGAATAACAATATTTCACCATTCCTAATCGCTATGTAGTATTCCATTGTGTGTAAGTACCATATTTTTTGGATCCATTCATCGGTGGAGGGGCATCTGTTTTGTTTCCATATTTTGGCTATTGTGAATTGTGCCACGATAAACATGGAAGTACAAATGTCTTTTTGATATCTTGGGGTTTGCTGTTTAGGATAGATGCCTAGGGGTGGTATGTCTGGGTCATAGAGTAGGTCTATATTGAGCTTTTTGAGAAACCTCCATACTGTTCTCCAAAGTGGTTGTACTAATTTGCACTCCCACCAACAATGGAGAAGGGTTCCTCTTTCCCCGCACCCCCTCCAGCATTTGTTGTTGCCTGAGTTCAGAGTATAGGCCATTCTAATTAGGGTGAGGTGGTATCTCAGGGTTGTTTTTCTTTGCATTTCCTTTACTAGCAGGGATGTTGAGCATTTCCTCATGTGTTTCTTTGCCATTTTTATAGCTTCTCTTGTGAGGTCTCTCTTTACCTCCTTTGCCCATTTCCTAATAGGTTTATTGGGCTTGGAGGGGCTTAGATTTTGAGTTCTCTGTAGATGACAGATATCAGGCCTTTGTCTGTTGCTCTGCTGGTAAATATCGTTTCCCATATCGTTGGTTGTCTTTCTATTTTGGTGGCTATGTCCTTATCTGTGCAGAAACTTTTTCATTTGTAGTAGTTCCATTTGTCAAGTCTTTCCCCTATTGGTTGTGCCCCTGGGACTCTATTCAGGAAGTTCCTTCCTGTGCCTATAAGTTCTAGCGTCTTTCCTACTCTGTCCTTCATTAGTTTCAAGGATTCAGGTCTGATATTGAGGTCGTTGATCCATTTTGAGTTGATCTTGGTGCATGGTGATAGGCTTGAGTCTACTTTGAGTTTTCTGCATATGGCTGCCCAGTTCTCCCAGCACCAGTAGTTGAAGAGGTGATGTTTATTCCATTGTATGTCCTTAGCTCCTTTGTCGAATATCAGCTGACTGTAAGAGTGTGGTTTTATTTCTGGATCTTCAATTCTAATCCATTGGTCTTCCGATCTGTTTTTATACCAATACCATGCTGTTTTTGTTATGATGGCCTTGTAGTAGAGCTTGAAGTGTGGTATTGTGATACCTCCTGCCCTGCTTTTTTTTGCCTAGAATTGCTTTGGCTATTCTAGGTTTTTTGCTGTTCCATATGAACTTATGGGTTGCTTTCTCTATTTCAGTGAAGAATGTAGCTGGGATCTTGATGGGGATTGCATTGAATTTGTATAACACTTTGGGCAATATGGCCATTTTCACTATATTGATTCTGCCTTCCATGAGCATAGGAGGTCTTTCCATCTCCTTGTGTCTTCTTTGATTTCCTTTATTAGATTTTTATAGTTTTCATTAAATAGGTCTGTCACATCCTTGGTTAAGTTGATCCCTAGGTACTTTATTCTTTTTTTGACTATTGTAAATAGAAATGTTTCCATAATTTCCTTTTCTGTTTGTATATTGCTGGTGTACAGAAAAGCTGCTGACTTTTGTGGATTGATTTTGTATCCTGTTATTTGCCAAATTGGTTTAATAGGTGAAGGAGTTTGGGGACTGAGTTTTTTGGGTCCTTCAGATAGAAGATCATGTCGTCTGCGAATAGGGATAACTTGATTTCTTCCTTGCCGATGTGGATCCGTTTGATGTCCTCCTCTTGCATTATTGCTATGGCTAGGGATTCCAGCACTATGTTGAAAAGAAGTGTGCATCCTTGTCTTGTTCCTGAGTTTAGGGGGAATGATTTAAGTTTCTCTCCATTTAATATGATATTAGCAGTTGGTCTGTTGTATATGGCTTTTATTGTTTTGAGGAATGTTCCATCTATTCCTGTTCTCTCCAAAGCTTTTAATAGGTATGGATGTTGTATTTTTTCAAAGGCTTTTTGGGCATCGACTAAGATAACAATGTAATTCTTAATTTTAGATCTGTTTTTGTGGTGAATTACGTTGATTGATTTACGGATGTTGACCCATCCTTGTGACTGTGGGATGAAGCCTATTCGGTCATGATGTATGATTTTCGTGATCAGTTTCTGGATCCTGTTAGCTAATATTTTATTGAGGAACTTTGCGTCTGTGTTCATTAGTGATATTGGTCTGTACTTGTCTTTTTTTGTTGGGTCTTTGCCTGGTTTGGGAATGAGTATGATATTAGCTTCGTAGAATGAGTTTGGGATTTCTCCCTCTGTTTCGATTTCACGGAAGACTTTGAGGAGTATTGGTATTAGCTCCTCACTAAAGGTTTTGAAGAATTCGTTGGTGAATCCATCTGGGCCTGGGCTTTTCTTTGCTGGGAGGTTCTTGATTACCTCCTGTATCTCACTGTAAGTTATTGGTTTATTTAGTTGATTTATTTCTTCTTGGTTCAGTTTGGGCAGTTTGTACTTCTCTAAGAATTAATCCATGTCTGTAAAATTATTGTTTTTTGCTGAGTAGAGCTTTTGGAAATAGCTCCTTATGATTGTTTGAATATCGTGTGTACTTGTTGTAATTTTTCCGTGGAGTCTTTGATTTTACGTATATGAGTCTCTTCTTGTTTTTGTAAGTGTTGTGGGGGTCTGTCAATTTTGTTTATTTTTTCAAAGAACCAGCTTTTAGTCTTATTTGTTGAATGGTCTTTCTATATTCAATCAGATTTATCTCTTCTTTAATCTTTGTGATCTCTCCCCTCCTAGTCGTTTAGATTCTGTCATTTCATGTTTCTCCAGTTGTTTTAGTTTCATCGTGAGGTTATTCACCTGCTCTGCTTCCATTCTTTTAATGTGAGTGCTGAGGGCAATGATCTTGCCCCTCAGTACTGCCTTAGCTGTGTCCCATAGGTTTCTTTGTGATGTGTTTTCATTGTCATTGTGGCTTATGAATTCGTTGATTTCATCTTTAATTTGGTCTGTGGCCCAAGTGTTGGATAGCAGTGTGGGTATAGCCTCCAAGAGTGTGTATAGCCTCTGTGGTATCCTTTGTTGTTGAGGGTTACCTTTAATCCACTGTGATCAGATATAATACATGGGATGACGTCTATACTTTTGTATTTGCTGAGGTCCTTTGTGTGGGCTATGACGTGGTCTATTTTGGAATATGATCCATGGCCTCCTGAAAAGAAGGTGTATTGGGTCTCTGTAGGGTGGAAGATTCTGTATTGGTCTGTCAGATCCATTTGGGATATGGTGTTACTTAGGTCCTCAGTTTCCATGCTAATCCTCTGGGTGTTGGATCTGTCTTGGAGAGAGTGGGGTATTAAGGTCACCCACTATGATTGTGTTTGCGTCTATCTTGTTCTGTAATTCTGTGAGAATTTGCTTGACATATGTCGGGCCTCTTTTGTTCGGTGAGTATACATTTATCACCGTGATGTCTTGATTCTGGATTTTTCCTTGTATTAATATGTAGTGTCCTTCTTTGTCTTTTTGACTTGATTTTAATGAAAAGTCCAGCTTGTCTGAGATCAGAATGGCTACACCTGCCGGTTTGGTAGGTGCGTTTGCTTGGTAGATCTTGCTCCATGCTTTCATTCGGAACCTGTTTTTTTCTCTTGCTGTAAGGTGGGTCTCTTGTAGGCAGCGATGTCAACTTTTTGTTTGGGGATCCATCCTGTCAGTCTGCTCCTCTCTATAGGAGAGTTTAAACCATTTATATTTAAAGAGATCAAGGATAAGGGTGTTCTTTCTCCTTCAATTTTCTTGTTGGGCTGTTTTTTCCTCTTTTTTTCTTTTTCTTGTCTTTAGTGAGCTGTTGTTTCTATTGGACTTTGACTATTGTATTTTCTTTCTGTTTCTGACTGTGTGTCTTGTACGATCTCTGTTGGGTGGGGCTCCCCTCTTAGAATTCGCTGTAGTGCTGGTTTTTTATTCACAGACTCCTTTAGCTCCTCTTTGGTGTGAAAAGATCTGGTTTTCCCTTCACATGTGAACTCCAATTTCGCTGGATATTTGATCCGAGGTTGCATATTTTTAGCCTGAAGTACTTGGATGGTGATTTTCCACTCACTTCGTACGTGGTAAGTTTGTGTGGATAGTTCAGCTGTTATTCGAATCCTCTTCCCATTGTAGAATTTGCTCAATAAGTACCATGTCACTCAATACCATTTTACAGATTTAGACCATAAGCTTCAGGGAGGCCAAGACTCCTCCTTGGGTCAGGAGCATCCTGGAGACGAGATGCAAATAGAAGCCCAGGAGAAACCCTCACGTCTGGCAAAAAGCCGTGTGCCACACGGTATTACCAGAGAGGCCAGAGAGCAAGGTGGCCCACCACACTGGCTTGCTATTTGGAACTTCTCCAGTTGGGTCCACAACTTTTCTCTCCACGTGTTTATTGTGCTGAATGGCAGAGATACAGACTTATCTGGATAGAAGGCGTTGGGCTTGTAAGAACTGCAGTGGATTTGGTGGCAAGTATGGTCATCACAGCACAACTCGTCATCGCTAAAACATGGAATCAACCTAGATGCCACTCAGTAGACGAGTGGATCCGGAAAATCTGGTACATATACATAATGGAATTCCATGCCTCTATCAGAAGGAATGACACTGCACCGTTTGTAAGGAAATGGGAGCACTTGGAAAAAATCATTCTAAATTAAGTGACCCAGACCCAAAGAAACATAAATCCTATGGTGTCCCTCATGGGGATTGGCTAGTACAGGAATAGGCCTGTCATGATTGAAGACCAGAATACCCAATATCTATACCCATAGGACCACATAAGACAATAGGAAGTGAAATGAACCCCACGCTATGGAAAGAAGAGTTTTACCTCTGCTGAAATTAGTCTCAAAACGCCATGTGAACTCGTAATACACTTTTTTTCTCTTTTTCCTTGTCTGTTTGTTTGACTGAGTGGCTTATCTAGTTTTGTTTCTCTTGCAGTCCCTTCCTGAGGCTGTACCCTCGCGACAACTGTACTACATACGAGTACCCTGGATAATGTGTGATATGCGTATTAGACCAGCGGAAGGTAGAGGGAATACCAAACTCAAGAGACCAAGAAGAAAAGGAAAACCATTCAAAATGCAACACTTAGAAACCATTTGGTGTAAACCAACTGCACAACTCTTGGGGGACAGGGAGAGGGAGAGGGGGAGGGGCAAATTAGGGAGGAGGTAACAAGTAGAACAAGAAATGTACTATCTGCCTATCCTATGAATCTGTTACCCCTCTGTATCACGCTTTGACAATAAAGATTAAAAAAAGAAATGCAATGTTGGCAAAGTCCTTTTATATACTGGTCTCGCACCTGAGCGTGTGGGGGTGGGGTTCCTAGCACCCCCTGGTGGTCACCATCACCAGGTACTCTGCACAGCTGCTTAGGCTTACAAGACTTCAGCCCTGAACTGAGCAGGCTCTACCAGCCAGTAGGGCTCAAGTGCAGACTTATCCTGAAGCATAGCTAGGAGTTCCCTTGTGTCCGTGCCCTGATGGACAGAGTTTTATACCCGTCACCTAGAACACAGGACCCAGTCCTCACTTCTCAAGTCTTGCCCACCTCACCTCCCAGCGGCTCCTATCCTGACCCAGGATTTCCATCTGTCACCTGACCAGGCCCCATGTCTGCCAGTGGTATCACCAGGCAGCAGGGGTCCTCACGGCTCCTGTCTCCTTCATCCTTGGCATGAGCAAAGGGGTTATGGAGAAGCTGATGATGGACACAGAGAAATCTGTTTATACCCTGAGTGTATGCAGGGGACAGACTGAGCATCCTAGAGGAATGACTTCCAACCCGGGCACTTTCCTGGTTCAACTCTTTGCCAGGGACTCTGGTGGAGACTCAGGTGCCACTGGAATCACAGGACCAGGGTGACCGGGTGGCCGCCTGCTGGCCAGTCTGGGATGCACTGGTGGGGAACGGACTGTGGCGTGCTGCCACCTCGTGGCGGCTTTTCGTTGCATCTGTGGAAGTTGAACCTGTAGCAAGTCTGGGTCTGGTCTGGGGGACATGCGGCTGAGAGGGAGATGTTCACAACAGAGCCAAGCTCAGCCCAGGAGTGGAGACAGGAGCTTCATAGACAAGTGCTAGAATAAAGGTTATTCTAGACACCAAGAGACCACGTGGAGTGCTGCTGGCTTCCTAGGCCTCTGCAGAGCCATGGCCTAGGCAAATTTCTAAAATCCTCAGGACACGGGTTCATGTGGGAGTTATGTCCACCTGACTCTTCCCATAAGGAGGTGAGGCTCTGACAGGCTTCAGCCAGCTCATCAGGTCCCTGCATAGCCTGGCTCTGTAATATATGGGGTTCTGCACACATTGCTCCCGTATTGCACACTGTTGCTGCAGGGAGATCCGATAAGCGGGTTCCAAGGGAACATGGCAGGCTGCCCACATTAACTCGACATGAAGCCAAAATCCCCCCTCTGCTCACCACCATTCCCTAGACTTGAGAATTCAAGTTCCTGCCCAAGGAGGTGGTGTGCAAAGTATAAAGCGCCACACACACTGCGAACATCTTGCACCAACGTTATCTTGGACATCGGTTTTGATTTGTGCCGATATTGGTGTTAGACCTCAGGACCTGGGTTCCATTCCTTGGCTTTTTCGCTCAAGGTTGGTGGTCTACCATTCTTGAGACACCACTCCATGTCTGTCTTCTTAGTGGTTAAGTGGAGATAGGGCCTCAAGGACTCTCCTTCCCAGGCCAATTTCAAGCGGAGACCCTCAGAGCTCAGCCATCTGAGAAGCAAGGATTACCTATATGAGCCACAGGTGCCTCGCCTTTTTTTATTTTTTATTTTTCAGTCAGTGATTCATGCCAACTTTGAAGCTGACGTGTGTCCTTCGCTGGTTACAGCAACCTGTGAGGAGTGGACTCTACCTCTGTACAACATGCTGTCTGGCCAACACAATGCTCAGGGCAGCGGAGCATCCTGAGGCTTTTGCTGGTGATTTCACCCTGCTCTGCCATGCATTGTGGTTCTCATTTGACCTGAAAGGCAGACAGTCCAGGAGACTGGCCTGTCTGCTCCTCCTGAGTCACCCGTGAGCACTTCATGGGGAGGGAGGGCGGAACCCTCACCCAGAGACTCCGGAGAGACGGAATCTCCAGCCATTTTGAGACCAAAAAATCGGCTGACTCCAAACATCCAGGGTAGAGCGAACCACCACTAGGGCCCCCGTCTAGAAAAACAACAACCACACCGGAAAAATAAAATAGCCCTGGTTTAATTCACTTTGATTTAGATCATTGTAAAATTCAACAATAAATAAGACATCAGGGGGCTCAGAGTGGCAAACTAGCTAAAGTCATTCAAAATACACCCAGCCCCTTCGACACTCGGCGGCAAAATAAACATGGGCAGAGAAAGCAAATTTTAATCACCACCAACCAACCAAAGGAGATGGCAGAGAAAGAAGAGAAATTGTTTAAATAACGTTGGCTTTGAAGGGGATTGTGATGAAGGTGTGCGCCACGCCCACCCTAGCACACACTATGGTTTAAAGCTCAGCCCTGGGCTGGGGATATAGCCTAGTGGCAAGAGTACCTGCCTCGGATACACGAGGCCCTAGGTTCAATTCCCCAGCACCACATATACAGAAAACGGCCAGAAGCGGCGCTGTGGCTCAGGTGGCGGAGTGCTAGCCTTGAGCGGGAAGAAGCCAGGGACAGTGCTCAGGCCCTGAGTCCAAGGCCCAGGACTGGCCAAAAAAACAAACAAACAAACAAACAGAAAAGCTCAGCCATGCTCAGGGCACTGGTCAGGGGGAGCCAAGAGTGAGGAATCATTGTGACCTTTACCCTGGAAGGGAAAGGAGGCTTGGGAGCAGACTGGCCGCTTGGTCACAGGATTAGGTGGCCCCATGCATCGCAAGGGGTCACCTAGGCCCCCAAATCAGAGGCCCAGGATGGAAACAATGACCTCCAGAGCTCTGGATGGTAGCACCTGGTCCCGGAGAGCATGTAGCCCGTGTCCAGACCGCCGCAGCAGCTCCCTGGCCCCTGGGCTCTCCAGGAGGAAGCTTTCCTGTCGTGTGGCCAGGCAATGGAAGGCAATACTTTCCTTGCTCCTTGTTTTGGGGGAACTGGATCCAACGTCACCTCCCAGCAGATGACAGCGTCCACTCTTAGCCAGGGTTGCAATGCTTACTGATGCATTTCATTCCAGCAACATAGACTGGCTTTTATGCAGCAGAGCACCCATTTCTAAAGTGATGAGACCCAGGTGGTGCTGGGGAGAGGAGATGATGGCCTAGCTGCCAGAGGACTGAGGACGGGCTGAGCTGGGTCTGAAGCGAGCCTGAGCCACGAGCCCTTGGGTGATTCAGACAGAGCCAACCCCTGCCTTGCTTTGGATCAAGCACTTTGATTCATGCTGTCTGTCACCACTGGCTCTCAGAATAAGCAGTCACCCGCCTGGACCGTGTTTCTAGCACGTGAGATGGACAGTGGTCTTGTGGGATGGGGGCATCTCACTGGAACATCCTCGTGAGGAGGGACAGGAGGCAGCGGCGGACACCACACAAGCAATCCGGCAGCACGGGCTCAGATGCAGCCACCGCCTCCCCTCTGGGATCCATTCTCTCCTCGGTGCAACCCGGCCCCTGCCTCCCGTCCTGCCCAGTCTTGGCCCTGGCAGAAGGGCTCGGGGTGTGCAGAGCTCCCCAGCGGGCTCTGGCTGGGGAAGTCCAGTGGTATGGTCCAGATCAAAGACCTCACCATGATTCGGCAACTAGGATTCTTCAATCTGGGAAGTCTGCAAATCTGAAGCAGGTTTGTATTGGAGCAAACAGAAACCACTGGGCTCTGAATCTTTGAGAATCTAAAAAATACTCTAACAACAGTGCTCTGGTTCAGACCAGGAGGAGACAACGAC
>NW_025959745.1:0-28362 GCF_023159225.1 Perognathus longimembris pacificus
GGGGGGTCATTTATTTTTCCATATAAATTTCTGGATTGCTTCCTCAATTTCATAAAAAATGGTGTAGGGATATTAGTGGGTATTGCATGGAATTTGTAGATAGCTTTGGCAATATTGCCATTTTGACTATATTAATCTTCCCAATCGAGGAGCATGGGAGGTTTTTTCCATTTCCTTAGTTCTTTTTTTTTTTTTTCAAATTTTATTATCAAAGTGATGTACAGAAAGGTTACAGTTTCATATTTTAGGCACTGTATACATTTCTTGTACAGTTTGTTACCTTGTCCCTCATACCCCTCTCCCTCCTCCCCCCTTTTCCCTTCCCCCCCCCCCCCACGGAGATGTTCAGTTCACTTACACCAAACAGTCTAATCATAGAGGTCTTCACTTCTTTGGTTAAGGTTATTTCTAGGTATTTTATGTTTTTGAGACTATTGCAAAGGGAGTTGCTTTCCTGACTTCAGCCTCTGGTCTTCGTGTTATTAGCATATAGAAAGGCTGTTGATTTTCGAGGGTTTTATTTTATATCCTGCAACTTTGCCAAAGTTTTGGATCTGCTCTAGTAGCTAGGGAGTAGAGTGTATGGTGTTCGTTAGGTATAGGATCATGTAATCTGCAAGAGAGAAAGCTTAACTTCTCTTTTCCTATTTGGATCCCCTTTTTGTTTTCTTCTTGCCTAATTGCTCTGGCTAGGAATGTTAAAGAGGAGGGGAGAGAGCAGACATCTCAATCTTGCTCCTGATTTTCAAAGGAATGGCTTTGGCTTTACACCATTTAGAATTATGCTTGCTGTTGGTTTGTAATAAACTGCCTTTATTATATTCAGGAATGTTCCTTGGAATCCCAATTTCTCCAGGATTTTTATCATAAATGGGTACTGGATTTTATCGAACGCCTTTTCTGCATCCAGAGATATAACCATGTGGTTCTTTACCTTGCTCTGGTTGATGTGGTGGATTACATTAATTGACTTGCGTATATTGAACCAACTTTGCATCCCTGGGATGGATCCAGTTTGATCATGGTGTATGATATTTTTGATGACCTGTTGAAGTCGATTGGACAGAATTTTGTTGAGAATTTTTGCATCTATGTTCATACAGGGAAATCGTTCTATAGTTCTGTTTTGTTGATGAGTCCCTGCCTGGTTTTGGGATGAGGGCTATACTGGCTTCATAGAATAAGTCTGGTAGTGAACGTTCTCTTTCAATTTCACTGAAGATTTTGAAAAATATTGGGTGTGACTTCTGTTTTTGAAAGCCTTGTAGAATTCTGCTGTGAATCCATCTGGACATGGGCTTTTCTCTGATGGGAAATCACTTATTGCTGTTTCTATTTCAAGCTGGGTATGAGTCTGTTTAGAATGTTTAAATCTTCATGGTTGAGTTTGGGGGTATCAATTTTTTCTAGAAAATCATCCATTTCTTCCAGGTTCTCGAATTTGTTGGCACAAAGGTTTGCAAAATAGTCCCCTTATTGTGTTCTGAATTTTGGTTGTTTCTGTGGTGATGTTACCTGTTTTATCTCGGATCTTGTTTATGTGGGTGTGCTGCCATCGTTTTTTGGTCAGGTTTGCTAGGATTTTGACTATCTTGTTAATATTCTCAAAGAACCAAGGCTTTGTTTTGTTGATTGTTGCGATGGTTTTTTTTCTCCCTCTCAAGTATATTTAATTCTGATTCGATTTTAATTATTTGCTTCCATCTATTGACTTGGGGGTATTGCTTCTTGTTCTCTTTTGAGAAGATTAAGGTGATTCCATAAGTTGTTGAGTTGCTGTTTATCCAGATTGTTGGTGTAGGCACTCAGATATAAATTTTCGTCTGAGTACTCGCCTTTGCTGTGTCCCAAAGGAGGTGGTACTTGTGGCACTCACCTTGGTTGAATGCCATAAATATTGAATTACTGGTCTAATTTTCTTCAATGACCACTGATGGTTCAGCAGTGTGTTGCTTAGTCTCCATGGATTGTATCATTTTGTGTGGTGGCTGTTTGAGTTGAGCTTTAATTTTAATCTATTGTGGGTCTGAGGGAAGGCATGGAATGATTTTGATACTTCTGAATTTGTACAGATTTTCTTTGTGCCCTAAGATGTGATATATTTTGGAGAATGTTTCATGGGCTGCTGAAAAGAATGTGTATTCTGGTATTGCTTGATGGAATATTCTGTAGATGTTGGTTAAGTCTAGTTGGTCTATGCAGTGATTAGTTCTGTGGGATTCTTTGGTCAGTTTTTGGCCTGTTGGTCTGTCCAGAGGTGACAGTGGAGTGTTAAAGTCTCCAACAATCAATGTGTTTGGGACTATGAGTGATTTTAGAGTCAGTAGTGTTGGTTTGATGAAGTTGGGTTCTCCTGTATTTGGTGTGTGGATATTTAAGATGGTTATATCCTCCTGTAGGAGACATCGCTTTATTAGTATGTAGTAACCTTCTTTGTCTCTTCTTACCATTTTTAATTTGAAGTCGATTTTATCTGATGCTAGAATTCCACTCCAGCCTGCATTGGGGGCCATTTATTGGTAGATTTTATTCCAGCATTTCACCTTTAGAAGAAGTTTGCTTTTGCTAGATAGATGTGTCTCTTGGGGAGGCAGCAGAAGACGGATCTTGATGTTTGATCCAAGTAATGAGCCTATGTCGTTTGAATGAAGAATTAAGTCCATTAATGTTGAGAGTTAGTTTGAGAGATGATCATTTGTCCTTTCATTGTAGCTATCTTGTTAAAGCTGTGTCTTCCCCAATTCTTGATCTAATATTCCTGGTTTTCTATTTAGGGTTCATTTCTCTGTCTGTATTGGGATCATGATTATTTTCCCTGTATAGTACATCTTTGAGGATTTTCTGTAAAGCTGGTTTGGTGGAGATACATTGTTTCAGTTTTTCCTTCCTGTGGAAGACTTTTATTTGACCTTCAGCTTATGAATGAGAGTTTAGCTGGGTACAGCATTCTTGGTTGATATTTATTATTATTTAGGGTTTGACATACCTCATTCCAGGATCCCCTTGCTTTTCATGGTCTCTGCTGAGAAGTCTGGGGTAATTCTGCTTGCTTTTTCCTTTATTTGTGATTACTTTCTTCTCCGTAACATCTTTAAGGATTCTTTCCTTGGACTCTACTGATCCTGTTATGATCACAATGTGTCAGTGGGATGTCCTATTCTGATCTGGTCGCTTTGGGGTTCTAAATGCTTCTTGTATCTGTATCGGCCTACCTTCCTGGATAGTTGGGAAGTTCTTGGCTAATATTCTGTTAAATAGGTTGCATATTCCATTAACTTCTTTCTCCTGGTTTTTCTCAATTCCTATTCGCCTCAAATAGTGCTTCCTGCTTGTGTCATGGAGCTCCCTGGAGTGATCTGTTTTTATCGATTGGATTGGTTTTGTATTTTTGTGTGGACATTTCTCCATAGATTCTAGGGAATCTTCAGCTCCTGAGATTTGATCCTCTGCTTCACCTTACTTGAGACTGTAGGCTAGTTACTTGATTTTGAATCTCTTTTCCTTCAGACTGGTCTTTCCTGATGATTTCCATGTCCTTGCTAGAAGTATCTCTGTAGGTCCTGCATGGACATCTTTACATTATTAATTTGGTTTTGAGTGCTGTCTCTCAAATCTTTTAGCTGGGTAGTATCTTTTCATATGACTCTTGAAGTTCATTTATCTTTCTCTTTGTTGAGGCCATGAAATCATCTATTACTTTATGGATGGATTGATGTATGGATGGATTCAAAACTTTTCATTTAACATGTTTATCAGTAGACTTTGTAGAGCATTTTGAGGGTTCTCTTCTATGTCTTTGATTGACTGCTCTGCTTCCTGCTTGTTTTGAGTGGGAGATATGACTGCATTGTTTGCCATCTTGTGTTTCTTCTGCCCATTTGGATTGGGAATGCCTATCTTAGAGCACCTGTGAGCACTGTTTAAGGACCAAAGCAGACCTTACCAAGGCCACTGTTGTGTAAATCTTAGAAGTTCACAATTATACACAGATACTTGGTATAACTGTATATAAAATTAGATTTGGTGTTCCTAAAAATACAATTTCAAAATAACAACCAATCCTGTATTCAATAGTTAATAAGTACTGTTAAAATACTATGAGCTGGATTTCTCTATAAACCACTTTGATTCACTCTGGATTGAACAGGGATATCCTCTATCCAATAACCAGGGATCAATGGAGTCTGGAGGTCCTGAATGTAAATCTGGAGGATAAGTGAGAGGTAGTGAAGGAATAGAGTAAAATGTATGTGGGGGTGGTGGTGATGGTGGCGGTGGTGGTGGTGGTGATTTTGGTTTCATTTCAGTGACGTGGAAATGTGAAGAAGAATAGAATCGTAGAAAGGACAAGATTAATATGATGAATAATGGAGAGTTAGCAGAAAAGAGTGAAGCTGTTAGTCATAGGAAAGTATTTAAAAGTAAGAGAATGTGAAAAGAGAAACAAAGAAAAATACTGGAAGACAAATGCACAAAACACAAAACAATTAACAACCCAACCCCCGAAAAAGGAAATTAAAAAAGCCGATAAAACAAAAAAATAGAAACAAAATACCAACGACGTCTCAGAAATGAAAAATAGAAAAAAAAAGTTTAAAAAATGTTTTTAAAAAATGGAGTGTTCCTTGTTTGGGTGGATTTTCTCCAGTCTCTGGTTTCCTTGCAATGGTTTGTAGTCTATTTTGCTGCTTGGCTGGTTTGACTTGCTGTCAGTTTTCAGGGGGTTGGATCTGCTCTGACCTCCTCGCCTGTTAGGGAAATCCTGGGGCTCTGTGGTTCGCACAGCTTTCAGGAAGGGCTTGGGGGTCCTCCTTAGATGGAGATTGTTTAGGAGTAAAGGAAGCAGCGGTTGGTTAGGGACAATCAGGTTCTGGGTCTCCCTATAGTTGGAGGCATTCACTATGGTCTTCCTGGGGTGGAGAATTCTCGGCTTCTATTGCTGTGGTGGATGCAACAGGGGAAGACAAATACTCTTCCCTCCACCTTGTGAATGCTTCTGATGCCATATGGCAGGGTTGGGCTCAAGATCCACCTGTTAGTGTTCCTACGCAGTATGTGTGTGTGATCATGAACACACTGGAGTCGCAAGTATGCACAATCCCCACGTCTTTCTGCAGAGATGTCCAATGATGCATAGTGGGCTGGGTGGACTTTGACAGCGCACACGGAGGTATATCATGTATACTCATGGAGGCAGTGTATCTTGCTGTGGAAGTGAACCCTGGGTTGATGAGAAGGAAGGTCCCACTAGACAGTTCAAAGATGCAACTTGTCGGGTTTACTGTTTTCTGAGGAGATCACCTCTGTTCCTGCTTCTATTCCACACAACCTTAAGCTATCTATTAGGTATTTAAAAATAAATATGACTCTGTGTTTGTGTGTATTTGTGTATTTGTGTATGAAAGAGAGAGAGAGAGTATTCATATACATATGTGCACTAGTACTTGAGCTCAGGGCATCTTTCTTTATTTTATGTTTATTGTACAGGTGGTGTACAGAGGGGTTACATTTACATACCTAAGGTAATGACTACATTTCTTGTCAAACTTGCTACCTTGTCCCTCATTTTTCTCCCAGCTTCCTCTTCCCATATCCCCCCCCCCCAGTTTTCAAGTTAATTTACAACATTTCTTGTAGTTAATACTGTTGCATTGGTTCACGTTTTACCATTTGTCTATACATTGGAAAACAAAAAACCAACAACATCTGTTAAATAAAAAATAAAAATAAATCTTTAAAAAATGGAGTCTTCCTTGTTTGGGTGGGCTTTCTCCAGTCTCTGGTTTCCTTGCAATTGTCTGTAGTCTATTTTGGTGCTTGTGTGGTTTGACCTGCTTTCAGTTTGCAGCGGGTGGATCAGCTCTGACCCTCCTCCTCTGTTAGTGAAATCCTGAGGCTCTGTGGTTCGCACAGCTTTCCACATAGGACTTGGGTGTCCTCTGTAAATGGGGGAAGTGAACAGTCTTGGGAGCCCTGGCTCCTCCCATCTGCTGTGAGACTGGTGCCTTTATCACCTGGCTTTGGAGAGGCTGTGGACTCAGCAGGGCGGTTGGCTCTGGCCTGGTTTACCTGTCTGACAGTTGCTTGCCTAGGGGTGGTTCCTCCCTCATGGGCAGGATGGCCTCCTGAGCATAGCTAGCTATGGAATTCAGCTCCATTTTGGGCTGGGAATTAGGCTTCCTCTGAGATGGGGCCATTTATCTGTCTCGGGAACTGTTTGTTCTCCTATCTGGTTGTTCCTTGCTGCCGGTAGCTGCTCGCCACTTTCCGTTTTAATTTAGAAATTGTGGCGGGCAGGGCGGGCACCTCTGGCTGAGTTCACCTGAGTTGTGAACTGTGGCCTGGATGAGCTTCACACCTGGGCAGGGGTTGCTCTTCTGGGTGGAGCTGGCCCTCATTGGTCTGTCCCTCTTGCTCTTTTCAAAGGTGGCCCCTTTGTCCTCGCTTTCCCCAAGCCGGGTTTATTTCCAGTCTGGTCTGACCCTATGCCAGTGTCAGAGATGGTGCTTTGCTCTGGCAGTGGGGAAAAGGCTACCGATGCTTCTCTGTGGGCACGAGTGAGAATATCTTTTGTGGGGTACTCATGCTTTGTCTGCCATTTCGGCCTGTCCATGCTCAGCCTGAGATCCACGTCTGTCTGCCACCATCTGGAGGATTTCACCTTGGTCACTTCTGGGTGGTTTAGGTCCATGAACTGTGAGACGCTGTGCCAGCGCCGGCACTGGCTTGGCAGAGGGATGAGGCCCAGAACTCAAATCTGTGTTTTCAGGCCAGCAATGTCAATTTTTCCTTATTGGACAGAATCCCTGTACTGTTATAACTTACTTGGGCTGTCTTTCTAGGAGTAAAAGTTTCTGGAGTGGTAAAAACTGGGTGTTGGAGAGAGATTAACTAGGGCTCTGCTGCTCCTCTGCTCAGGGAAAATATTTTTAAATTGCTATGTGCTGGTGGTTCATGCCTAGCTATTTGGAAGACTCAAAAGTGAGGATTGCAATTGGAAGCTAGCCTGGGCAGGAAAGGCACTGAGATACTTGTCTCCAATTGACCACCAACAGAAAACAAAACAATACAGCAGAAAGTGGAGCTTTGTGAGAGTGCTAGCCTTAAGCACAAAGAAACAGGATCATTGGCCAGACCAGAACTGGCACCAAAATCCCAGAGACCTAGTGAAATGTTCATTGTGACTAAGCCTGCCTAATTATTTAGAGCTAGAAATGGGCTGTTAAGGTCTTGGGAAGAACTAACTGGGTATCAAACTAATTAAAGTCTTCAAAATAACTTAAAGTGTATAAAAAATGTAGTCTATAATCAGTGGTGCCCAATATTAATGGATTTAACCCTATATTATGATGGGTATTTGAGTTCATGATTCCCCGTTGGTTTAGTCTTTGCAGCTTCTATAGTAGCAGCCCCCCATTTTGTTTGAGAAATTAATATTTGACTTTCTTTCTCTTTCTTATGTAATTTGGTAAATTCTCTGCTGAGAATTATGATACCTTGTAGAAAGCTGTTGACACACCAATTAGGTGGTTTCCTGAAGCTAAATGACCCCTGTCAGTTGTTAGATCAACTGTGAGAATTTATCCCTTCTGCAGGTGAGCTTTTCCTGGCCATTATTTTTAAGGACCATCACCCGCGCTCATAAAGATGGGTTCAGGTACTGCAGCCATGTTTACTAGTAAATACTTTGGGTGTTGGCTAAGCTCTCCTGGGGCTACAAAAATCAGAGACCCACTCAGGTGGGTCTAAAAGAAACAGTGGTGTCAAGACTCTGGCTAATTCCTCCCTTTAGGTGGCTGTCCAAGTGTCCTGTTGGATGTGTAACAACATCCTGTGCTTTGACCTAGGAGCCGGTTGCATCCGTAATTCTACAACCAAACATGTTTCCAGATGCTTTCAATGTCCTGCTTGGACAGTTCACAGAGGGCTGCTGTGTCGGGTTTACTGTTTGCTGAGATCACCTGGGTTCCTGCTTCTATTCCACATGGCCTCAAGCTATCTATTGGGTATTTAAAAATAAATATGACTCTCTCTCTCTCTCTCTCTATGTGTGTGTGTGTGTGTGTGTGTGTGTGTGTATGTGTATGAGAGAGAGAAAGTATCCATCTACATATGAGTATTAATTCTTGAGCTCAGGGCATCTTTCTTTATTTTATGTTGATTGTCAAGTTGATGTACAGTAGGGTTACATTTACATACCTAAGGTAATGAGTACATTTCTTGTCAAACTTGCTATCTCATCCGTCATTTTTCTCCCACCTTTCCTCCTCCTGTATTTCCCCCTCCCTCCAATTTTACAGTTAGTTTACAACATATCTGTAGTTATTACTGTTGCATTGGTTCAACGTTTTACCATTTGTCTAAACATTTTGAAGTTCCCCTTCCCTTCCCTAATTCAGACGAATATATATATATATATATGACCGAGGGTATCAAAATAAAAAACAGTGACAAGAGGGGCTAAACCATAGGGAAGATAAGCAAAAGGAAAAAGGAATGATTTCATTTAGCACGTTAAAAATAACAACAATGATAAACCAATTGTTTCCGTATCTTAGAGTTTGTTTCACTTCACATCATCTTATGTGATCATAGGTACTTAACTACTGAGCTATGGTGTTTAACAATGGCTTTCAAGGCCCCCTGGCACCCTGCTAACATGGACCACATAGCCTTCCTTCCAGTCTGAGCCCGCCTATTGTGCCACCTGTGCTGACCTCGAACATTCTCAGTGTTGTGTGTGTAATCAGAGGCTAGCTACAGTTTTTTCACATTGCATTCTTGAATTCCTCCAATGAGATTTTGCTTAAATAGTCATACAGTGTAGGGTTTATTGAAATATATACTCTTGAGTCTTTGGACACATTTGTTGGAGAAGTTCATCTTTTTGTTAGGTTAAACATTTGTTTTCATGTAGTATCCATCATTTGATTCTGGACATCATCGCCATCCATTGTCATTAAAAAGTAGAAATACCTCTTTTTTATGACAGTTCTTCAGATGTTTGAAATCGCAGATTGTATTTCCCACTACTTTCAGAATAAATATTTTTATTTTTAGGATTAATGCCCTTGGATTATTAGGCAGTTGGAGTTTGTTTTTCCTTAGAGTGCTTGCTTGCAATACCAGATCTGAATAAAGCTGCAGTTTGGTCAGAGAAGAAAACTTCAGTTCTGTATATCATACTGCATACTAAGGAACCTCCAGTTGCAGTCATATTCTTTCTTTACTTGTACTTCTGTCCACAGACATAGAGGTCCATGCTGATTTAAACTTCTGATTTTTTTCATATATGCCACTAATTCCTACCTTCTCTACTTGTCATTGTACAAGTTTTAAAGGGAAGGAGCACACTGAAGCTTTTTCTATCATTTAATTGGAGAAAGAGTCTCATAGACTCCTCTACTTGGGCTGGCTTCCAAATGTGATCCTCAGATCTCAACCTCCTGAGTAGCTAGGATTATTGGCATGAGCCACTGGTGCCAGGCAACTTGTCACATTGTTTTTCCCACCAAATGTCCATCCAATTTGTAGAAAATCAAACTTTGGCTTTGTCAGGATTGATTGCAATCATGATCATTTCCATGATTTCCAACTCTGGGCTTCATAGGACTAGGAAATTTGGTTAAAACTGCCTCGTTCATGCCAAATCTTAGGTCCTTTTGACTCTGTGATGATAGTGTGCTAGAAAATGAGACTGGAGGGAAGAACTCAGAGGCCCCTTCATCTTCTGCTTTTGTTGCTCTCAATCTGTTTATGAGGGCCTTTAGAAGTGTCTTCTTAGCCACGATGCTTGCATCAAGCATCTTTCCTGAATAGCCATACTTTTAACTATGGTCCCTCCAGAGAATGCTCCCTTTTCATGTTAGCAAATGATACAAGGAAGAAGGTTTTCAAGGTTCAATAAATTACATGTGCATGAAATCAAACAGATGTAAGCACGTTTATTAGTGAAAATTTGTGAATGGTGAGTCACATTTCACAACAGCAGTGTACCATTTAGGAAACCCAAGAGGTTTAGAAAATTAAAATGTATTCCTTTGGAGCAGAATATATGTACATGTAAGTTCATCAGAAAAATATTTTCCTCTTAAATAATATGGTTAAGAGCAATTAGTTCTAAGGACTGATGTTTTCTACCATGGAAATAGGGAGGGGACATAATTTACAACTTTGCAGGAATTTAGTTGACATTGTCCAGGGTTAGTAAAGTGAATCTAACGTGAAGCGTGCTTGCCTAGCAAGCATGAAGCCCTGGGTTCAATTCCTCAGCACCACAGAAACAGAGAAGGACAGAAGTGGTGCTGTGGCTCAAGTTTCAGATTGCTAGCCTTGACCAAAATAAGCCAGGGACAGTGCTCAGGCCCTGAGTCCAAAGTCCCAGGACTGACAAAACAAAAAACAAACCCAACAACATAAAAAAACACTCCAAATGGGAAAGAGAGGCTGGACAAATCCAGCCCCTGCCTCATGAGACTTCCAGGCTTCATTCAAGGACTGCCATCTAACACCAAGGGAGCCTACTGCTAGCCTCCTCCAGGAGGGGCCACATTTCTGCCTTTTATCCCTAATGTCGACGCCCTTTACGAGCAGGAAGCAGCCAGAGAGTCATCGTCCTTTTCCATACCTATTAAAAGGCTGGAATGTCAGGTCCCTCCTGGAGGGCGCCAAGTAGATGCCCCCACCTTATTAAGTGTCCACCCAGTTACTGGGTAACGAGCAGGGCCTGGAGGCAGGTACCTTCCCCTTCCCTGAGGTCACATCCTGGCCCAATCAACCTGGCCCAATCCCCTGCCCTAGATTAGGCAGGGCTGGCTGAGGGTCACCCAGTCTCTCCCTTCTCTCCCTCCTCTTTGGCAATGAATCATCACCACCCACAGGCCAGCTGTTCTGTAATAAACTTTTCTCTCCTGCTTTAAATAAAAATCAAAAAAGGAAAACAGAGCTGAGCTCAGTGGTAGAGCATTGGCCTGAAGGACGTCAAAGCTTAGGACAGTGCTCATGTTGACTTCAAGCACAGGCTCCCCGTCCCTACCCCAATGCTTCTAATTACGAAGATATGTATATATATTTTTCCTTGATTGAAATTTAGTACCTACATAAATTTGACAGTATACTGTTGAACCTGGGTAACTGCAGTCGAAATCAGGATACGGGGGATGCAAGGCGAGTGAACCAATGCATACTTTATTCCAAGAGGGCCAGGGTTTATATAGGGTTAGAAACCAATATTACAATTACAGGGTAAAAGATCAATACAGCATGACATTTGTCTTAAATACAGAAGTGTAGGAAATTTCCCTCCTGTGAGGGCAGGAACTTGATACAAATGCCGTTCTAATTACAGGAGGTAGTGACTACAAAGATTATTGATATCAAAACAAGGAACTGTATACAACCGAGGTAGAACTATAATTATCTCCTAGCTTACTATCTCCTTAAGGCTAGATAACATCAATCTCGACTTCTCCAAATACTTGTGAAATAACAGTGAGGAGACTTTCCTGTTTACAGTGAGACTCTAGTGAGGAGACTTTCCTGTTTACAGTGAGAATCTAGTGAGGAGACTTTCCTTTTTACAGAGAGAATCTAACACTAAAGGCAGCAAGTCTCCCTGAGGAGACTTGCTAAGTAGGGGTAAAAAGGAGATTCTCACAACAACTGGTGGCTTCCTTTGGCCCACAAACACCAGAAATTCCTTACTGGGAATGTGTTCCCAAGGGCCTATTAGTGTGGCTAATGAGGCATCAGAGTAACCGTGCCGGGGCTAAATTTTTCCACTGGTTGGAGACTTTAATTCTCCAACAATTCCCCCCTTTTTTATTAATTTTCCACAGCCGCTTCTCTGGAAAGTTTAAGGGCAGTTAGTAAAACATCAGAGGAATTATTCCTAGCGAAACGCTTCATTATAGCTACGATGGAACAATATCCTAAGAAAAAGACACATAACATAAGTATCAAGGCAATAGAGGCACTTCCAACACTATGGGTATTACTTTGCCACCACCCCCTAGGGTCTAGTCCTTCTAAGGTCTGAGCTAGTCCTTGGGCTATATCATCAATAGTAGAGGCATCTGGCAATTCCTTTTGAAAAGCTTCAAAACCTCCCTGTACAAGCTTTGTTCACTTAACGTACCATTTAGTAGGGCTCCATCTATAAGCATTTGTATATCATTCCATTCACATTCAGAGGCATTATATTTATAAGGTGTTACACAGACATGACTAGAATTCCAATCGCAAGTCAAAAACAATCGTTGCTGTAAAGCCAGATATTTCTGTCCAAGCCAAAACACTCCTCCTTTAACAGCTTCTAACTCATCTTGAAGGTGGGCATTTACTTCCAGCTGGTGTTGCCACAGATTGTGGGAGTCCTGGTGCCACTGCACCATAAAGTCATGAGTTTGTACAGATTGTCGCAATGCGGCTCCGGATACTGCTGCAGTTGTAGCAATGGCAAATCAGTCCAACAAGTCCTGCAATAATTCAGTCCAATGGCACGACGACTCCTCCTCAGAAGCCGCTTGAAAAACTGCATTACCAATCCTTGTACAGGTCCTCCAGCCCAGGGACGATGCATGCGAACAGGAACCCAAAGGGAGTTGCGCTGGGTTAAAATCATGATCCTATCTTGACTAAAATTAAAGGTGACATTGTTATTCAAGCAAGTATCCAATTTACAATTTATGCAGGTAATGGCATTCTTTGTTATGTTTATGGGGCCGACCATCAGTACTTGTGGAAAATGAAACACAAGCAGAGATATTGTAGGTTCTTTACAACTGTGAAGTTGTAGGAGGCCGAGGACCTTTTAGATCCTGAGTAAGTTCCATTGGCCAGCAATACGGGAGCCAGAGAAGCTGCTAATTTCCAGAGATGACGTTGTGGAGGAAATAGCCTGTCTCCATGGGCGAGAGCAGGCCGGGGGTCACTAAAGCCTGCTCCAAACCACCCTAAAAACTGTTTAGCAGACATGGCATTGGACATGTTCATAGATAAAGTAGGTTCACAAGATGAGTTATATTCAGTGCAGTTTTTCAACCACACACCAAAAGGTCCCCAATCATACCAAGTATGCTGGGATGTATTCCAAATAGTTGGAAAACTTCCTCGACAACTTTCCCAATGTCTTTCAGTAAAGTTCAGGTTCAGATAAGAAAAATTGTCACATTTAGGCAGGCCAGCAGGGCTAGCATAATTATCTAATTTATAGGGATGAGATCCCACAGACCAGGAAGACAGTCTAATCAGCCGAGTTCTACTGGAGTTATATGAACCTCCATGCTGAATCCAATATTGATATCTAAAAGGGTAACATGGGGAACGGCCTTGACAGATAGCTTTAGAGAACTGAGAATAAGAGAAGTTAAATGATCTTTCCTCTTCCATAGGAAAGACTGGAATGCCAGACCCATAGAGGGAGAGAGTAAATTAGGAATAGATGTAAAAACAGAGACGGGGCTTTTGTCCATAAATATGGATGTAATAAAGGAGGGTTAGAAATATAGGCCCAATACATTACCTCTGATGTAGCCCCTACAGGTTACCAGTGCACACCTGTCCATTTTGAATGGCCTTATCACTTGAATGAGAATGTCTCACCCCCTTGATGGACAGAGGGGTGTTTGTTGCTGGATCCACTGGAGCAGGTGCTAGAAAGATGGGCTGTCTTCTGTAGAAACATAGCATACCCTCGCCCCTGGGTTAACAACTCCCCGGGGACCCAATCTAGCCCAACCCCCAATCTAATCCAAAACCGGCTGCGGTTTGTTTTGCATAGGCGGAGCTAGGAAGTGTCGCTCAGCTCTTGCTAAAACATCTCCTTGAGACAAATTTAAAAAGTTAAGGACAAATAATGCTTCTGCACTGACAGCAGGGCTGTTTTATAAATACTTTTCATAGAAGTTGCATATCCCTCTGTACTATCCATACTCCCCCTCTTTAGTTTTGTAATTTGTGTTTTTAATGTATAATGAGCTCTTTCTACTATACCTTGACCTTGAGGATTGTATTCAATTCCTGTAACATGAAAAATGTTATGAAATTCTAAACTTTTCGTACTTGTTTACTGGAATAAGCTGGTGCATTGTCAGTTTTATTTGAGAAGGAATCCCCATGACTGTGAATGTTTCTAGTAAATGTTGAATGACATGAGTCCCTTTTTCCCCTGGTAGAGGTGTTGCCCAAATAAAAGAAGAATGTGTATCAATGGATACATGCACATATTGTAAGCGGCCAAATTCAGGGATGTGTGTTACATCCATTTGCCAAATTTTATTAGGAGCAGTTCCTGACGTGTCAATTTTTGAGGGCTACATAAATCCGAATCTCCTTGAAGATGGAAAATAGGTTGAAGGGCAAAGCCAATTGATGTCCCTAGTAACTTTTGAAAATTATTAAGAGTTTAAACTCTTTAGTACGAATTTTTATTAATTGGGGGGTAATTACTTGTCTTTTAACTAAAGTATCCCAGATACTTAAATGGTTCTTCTGTTTAAATGAATTTTATCAGGGGCAATTATTAAATTATACTGTTGAAAGTCTAAAGGCAAAATTTGTAACAATTTTGATACAATATTTTTATCAGGTGCAGCAAATAATAAATCATTTTATTGAAAACCTGTAAAACAAACTGGAGTAGTAATTAAACAATCATCTTGATAGCATCGTTTTTCTATATCCAACTTAAAACAAACATTTTAAATTTCATATCTCAGAATACATTTTTGATCTCAAGTCTTTTACCAAGCCTGGTTGTATTAAAAGAAATCTGGAGCCTAGGTATCACCCATTGCTTCATGCTGCTTGTTTTTCACTTCCAAATTTCTTATCTAGAAAGGCATTCTAAAACCTTTTAAAGTAGAGGCTTTCACAACTTTACCTCAGCCTGTATTTGCATAGAAAAAACTGAAGCCCAGGGGGCACATTGCCTCCTGGTTGTCTGCTTTAAAAGAGCCATTTTCCTATATACAGAGAGTTAATGAAAGTTGTGTACTTCTATCCCCATTAGTTTATATACTTTAAAATATTTACCTGATTATATGTGACTTAAGATAGTTAATCTTACTGTTACATTACAGTATACACTTAAAAAAATTTAGTACCTGATTCATTAAATTGATACCCAAACAATTGTAACAAGAGTACACTTAGCAGTGTGCCCCAGAATTTATAACCATGAGATTTCAGAGTTAGCATATTTGCCTTTTTGATACATCCAAATTGCAAACCTGTACAGAAATCGAGTTATATCAGGTAAATAAACTTTTAACTCTCCTTTAAGATATTCCAATTTTTAATCCATCCTAAGGGCAGTTTTAGAAGTATCAGTCAAATCATACATTTTACCCTGAGGTTTCCAATGTTTATACCTGAAAACAAAAGAAATAAAAGAAAGGCCTCCATTGGCCCTGTCCTATAGAATGGGCCTATCTCCATCCTACTCCTTAGAGCTTGATGAACTGCCTTGGGGCCAGCTTGCCCTCTCCCACTATGAATGGACGCCACCCTACGGCTGTCCCATCACGTGGATTGGCTAAACTGCACTTTTGTCAGTTTACCCCTCACTACTGAGGATAGGTTCAAGGGCCCATGCTAAGTTCTTATTTATTTATTTATTTATTTATTTATTTATTTTTAACCATGAATTAAAGAATTTTTAACTATAGTTCCTTTTAAAATAAATAATCCTTTAAAGCTTTTGGTAATGCCCAAATTCAATGATCTTTTGAAGTTTAAAGTTAAACTAACCTATTTTTACATCATACATTTTTAATCTTGAACACATTCACACCCACATACATTTGTGTGCGAGCACACACACATACATACATTCACATATGTAGGTATTAATGTAAACAGAACTTAAAAGCAGTCCAAACAACTTTCAGCCGTACATTTTTTAGTGGCAAAAGGTATATTTTCCAATCTTACTCTTGTAATGACCAAAACTTAAAACAAAACCTTTAATGAATGATTTTAGCATTGTTTAGTCTTATTCGCTAGAACTATTAGTTTTAGCAAAGTATCTTAGCATACTAAACACTGAAGATAACTGGGTTGGGGTCCCCTGGAGTATTACTGAGTCCACCTAGCACTTGACTCTTAGTGTTTACTCTCAGGCTAAGATTAGCCTAGCCAGCTGTTTGAACTCAGCTCTTAGCAGCCTGCACTTTTTCTGCCTTCTTGCAGAAGGAGACACAGTACCTAGTAAATGTTTTGCCATAGACATGTAAATGGACAACAGAAATAAGGGAAACAAAAGTTTATGTTTAAAACTGGTGCCAATCTCAAGACAAAACTAGTCAAGACAAAACAGAACATAGAAACAGAGGCTTTTACGCCTTGGATGGCATGTCCAGCGTCCACAAGCTGCCAGCCAGAGTGATGGAAAGTTCATAGGGCCCTGAAAATTCTCAGGGGGATCCTCCCCAGTGGAGATTTCCATCCCCTGGCAATCAACCTGCCGAGGCCGCCCACCAGAGGACTTTTTTCCCAATTTAGCACTCCACACGAAACACAACTAATCAAACAAGGACAAAGACACATGAAACATGTAGCGCAGGCGCAAATTAAAAGTGCAATTGCAGTAAAAATTCTCTTGGGAAGTAAAAGAAAAATCACTAGTCCTTCCCCAATTCCAGGCTGATGGACTAAAACAGGGAATGTGTTCCCAAGGGCCTATTAGTGTGCTAATGAGGCATCAGAGTAACCGTGACGGGGCTAAATTTTTCCACTGGTTGGAGACTTTAATTCTCCAACACCCAAGCAATTAAAGGGCTCAATTCAAATAAAAATTAATAGCTTGAGGCACTCAACCTTTTTTCTTGGAGGCTGCCAAAACTTTCTTATTTTAATATTCCATTTCAACATCTAGGAAATGTGAATGCTAGAGAGGATCCAATCACTGAACATTTCTAAAGGTCACATAGGTGTATGCGCTAGGACTCATAGATTATAGGGCTTTAAAATTATATGGATCAAGAACTATTACTGTGCTGTAGAAGTGTGGCCTGACCTTGTATGTTGATTCAGCTTAAGCTCATTGAAATAATAGCACATATTTCAATGGTCAAAGATGAGAAATACATTCACATGCAAGTCATACAGTAACTATAATAATACAATAATAACTGGGCCAGAAAATTCATGGGCTGGACTGTGAATCAGAAAGCTGATATGTAGAAATGCTGTCTGAATTGGGTTTTCTGAAAGGACCCTAAGGTGTTTACTACTGAGTGAAATTTTCTTTTGTCCTTTTTTTTTTTTTTTGTCAGTCATAGGATTTGAACTCGGGGCTGGGATTCTCTCTGAGCTGTTTGTTCAAGTCCAGTACTCTATCACTTTGAGCCACAGTGCCACTTGTGCTTTTGTGGTGGTTAATTGGACATAAGAGTCTCACAGTCTTTCCTGCTCAGACTAGCTGTTGATCTGTGATCATCAGACCTCAAGCTCGTGAATAGCTAAATGTACTGGTGTGAACAACTAATGCCTGGCTGAAATTTTCTTGTGACCTATGTGTTAATAATTTCCAAGCCTTTTTATTTGTCATTGGAGACATATGAAACCTAAGTTCTCCTGGGATAGTGTTCTAATATTTACCTGTAGGCCAAATATATATTGGCTGCTAACTCTTTCAGAAGAGTCAATTAAAAAATTTCAAAACTGAATAAGTTGGTTAAGATTGCTCCTTTCCCAGTTCTGTTTTGCCCCTTTTTAGCCTTCTGTCTTTCAATCAGGCTGATTATCTGCAACGACTGTTGCAACTTTAGACTCAAAAGAAAAGCTCTAAATTACTATGAATGGGTGATGATCAAGGATATTATACTTGAGTTCCTGTCTAATTGAATGTAATGGCACTTGAGAATAAAGATGTTCTCATCCTTTTGACATCGCCAGGCATCCTTTTCGGAAGGTTGAATGGAAAGGTGCGAAAATGAAGGCCATGGGGTATTGTTGGGCTCAAAGTGTCATTCCAGGAGCATGGCAGGTGTTAGTTCTATTGTGCAAGGCAAGGTTTGAATCATCCACATGGCATTTTTGTTGAGTTTTAGAGGAAATATTGGCAAAGAAGAACCATTCTAGAGGGTGGCAAGCCACGAAAACAGAAAATCTGCCTGATAAAGAAGAATTTTGGGTGAGACACCATATTGAGGAAATGTTGACAATGTTTGCTAATATGTGGTAGTTCATTTCTCTTACCAAACAGAACTCTGGTCCAAGAGTGGAAGTGAGTAGGGAATAAATCTCTATTGAAAATAAGAAGTCCTCCACCACACACATAGTTGTGTCACATAATTTCCTTTTATTTGCTGGCGTCATCATCCTTGATAGAATTCAGCAGTTAGTAGTAGAGATCAGTTCTTGCCTAGACCACACTTAACTAACTTCCATCTTGAAACAACTTCTAAAGTCCAGAATGTTCCCTTCCTTAGCTTATTCTAGTCTTTTGAGATCTCGCTGACTTTTAAAATGGATGTTTCTTGCTCAGCATGTTCAATAAACCCGCTTGTGTAAGAAATGCACCCATCCCTCCAAAAAGACTCACAGGATAAGTACAATCTTAAGTACCAATTATGTGTCAAGCCTGTGCTAGGCACACGCAAAGTATTTTGTTGACAGTTGATCATCTGTGAGAACTTATAATGACATTGCGATGTCAGCAGGTGTGTGGAGAAGCAGGGTATATGGAGGAAAGAAGAGATGGATCTGTATTTTTCCCAGTGTGTTGAAGGAAATGTTGAAGGAAGGGAAAGGAAACAGTCCCATGACTACTTGCTCATGGCGCTGTACAAAGTCTTTTGGCATTTTGTTAGTAGATTGATGGGTGGCCAACATCTACGCCCATTGTTACTGTACAATCCCCTTATGCATGACTGGCCTTTTAAATAAACTTTCTGGAGATCAGCTTGACATTGCAGGCTATGTGAAATTTTGCCTGGGATTGAATAAAAATGGGTATTTCTTGGAATTTTTTAATAGAATACAGGAGACAGAATCATCATGAGTTTTTTGAAAAATAACTTTTGCCATAAAGACCACTTGTTTGCGAGCAGAGGCAGATCTGGTCTCTGGTCAGCTTCTATTCCCTCAGGCTCCTCTGCGGATTCTGTTGTTGGCCTCATTCACGGTCTTTCTCTTGGGTGGTCCAGATGTTACAAAGGGCATCACACATCTCTGTCTTGCTTTGGGCCTGGACACACTGATCTTTTTGTTACAATAGGGTTGGTCACCTCGAACTCAACCCTGTGAAAGGTCTGAGGAAATGTGGTTGGAGATGACAACCATGTGACAGATTGCTGTCAGTTCAAGGCCGGTTCCTTGTCAGGGTGAAAGGAATGACAGGATTATGGTCCCTGGGAAGAGCTCACAGGGGCCTTTCTCAGGGCCAAGGGCACATGGCTTATTCCATGGGGATCATTACACAATACTCAATCATTACACAATATGCAGCACTCGATTCCTAAGGCCTTGATGGTGCGGGGAGGTTGATTTTTACTTCCTCTCCTGTTTTTTGGCTATGTTTATAATTCCTAATATAGTCACTTGGAAAGAGTTGGTAGATAACTTCTCCGGGCCCCTCCCGTGATTCCATCCCTTCTCCTTCTGTGTGAAAACTCATTTTGTAATTTAAACACAAAGAGCAGTTCAATCACCTGTCACTCATGGTCTCAATTACTTGTGGTAATATTTATTTAGCTGCTCTACTGTGGTGGCACTTACTAAAAAATTCATAGAGAATATTAATCAGCTATAATATTATGATAGTATTACCATATTACTGTACAACATTATAAAACAGATTCACAGCAGAGTGTGCTTAGAAAATTTCTAAGTACTGTATGCAAGCATTTAGGTTCTTGACCTACTTAAATATTCATTACGCTAACTTAATTCATTTAGTAATTATTTTCAGATTATATATATAATATGATTTCCCAGTAGTATTTCCAGGGGCTTATATACATATACTTAATGTAATGTTGTGGGTTGTTTTTTTTTTTTTTTTTGCCAGTTCTGAGGCTTGAAATCAAAGCCTTAGCACAGTCCCTGAGATGCTTTTGTTCAAGGCTAGCACTCTACTATTTGAGCCACAGCACTACTTCCAGCTTTTTTCTGTTTATGTGGTGGGGAGGAATGGAACCCAGGGCTTCATGCATGCTAGGCAAGCACTCTGCTGCTAAGCCACATTGCCATTCTAACATCTTGGGTCTATTTATGAATTGCTCATTGTGCCAGTCCTGAGGCTTGAACTCAGGGCTTGGGTGCTGTCCTTGTACTTTTGTGCTCAAGACTAGTAGTCTACCATTTGAACCATAGGTCCACTTCCAGTTTTTTTGGTAGTTATTTGGAGATGAGTCTGACAAACTTTCCTGCCTGGCTGGCTTTGAGCTGTGATTCTCAGCTCATAGACTCCTGAGAAGTTAGGTTTACAGGTGTGAGCCACTGGCACTTAGCAGCTATTTTTTTTTGTTTTAAAATCTGATTGGAAAGATAATTTACAATATTTTAAGTGATGGACTGTTTTTTCCTAAGTCAAGTATTTTGACATATTTTCTAGGTAAACAGTCATGTTGATGTAAAATATTACATGGAAATATGTTTATGTGTTTATTATGTGGAAGACAGCAATTTGCTTTCTATAATTGTTCATTCACTTGTGAAAAGCCTTTTCCTTCTGTAAATCAGTCTAAAGCTACAAAAAATAAGTCCTGAACTATTAGAATCTTATTAAACCATGTATTGGGCACTCTCTCTTCTCTTCTCCTCTCCTCTCCTCTCTTCTCCTCTCCTCTCCTCCCCTTCCCCCTCCCCTTCCCTTCCTGTCCCCTCTCCTCTCCTCTCCTCTCTTCTCCTCCCCTCCCCTCCTCTCTTCGCCCCTTCCCTCCCCTCCCCTTCCGTCCCCTCTCCTCCTCTCTCCTCTCTTCTCACACCACCTCTAGTAACAAGTTTGAATTCAAGGCTTCATCCTGCCATGTATGCCCGCTCCAGCTGCTACTTTGCCACTTACACATCTAGCCCAGCATTTCACTGGTTAATTGGAGATGGAGTCTTTTGGACTTTACTGCTTGGGCTGGCTTTGAACCCTGATCCTCTGGATCTCAGCTTGCTGAGTAACCAGGTTTACAGGCATGAGCCCCAGGTGCCTGGCTAAATCATGTGTTTTAATTTTAACCTGTTTTGTTATGTTCAATGTACACAGCTTAGAAATATGTGATGACAGTAATTTGTATGCAGCAAACTACATTATTCCTACAGAATTAGAGAATTAGAGGGCACATTTTGGTCATGAGGATTTTTTTAAAAAAATAGATGAGTAGAACCCTTGAAATGACAATTAAAAAAATAAGATGGCCCAATATGTATATGAGGAAGTATGATGTAAAACACAATTTAATGAGTTGTATGGTCCTAGATGCTATGAATTCTGAGGAATCCAACAATGAGGTGTGAGCTTTCATACAGCTCAGCTTTCTAAAATTGCTGTTAATTGATCTTACATTAATTATCTCATTTCATTGCTAGAACAACCTGAATATTAGATCGGGTAAGTGTTGAAATCATAATTTGCATATAAGAAAACATAGCCTAATGTATGAAAACTGTAACCCATCTGTACATCACTTTGACAATAAATAAGTAATTATTACAAAAAAAAAGAAAAGGAGAAACACATAGAGAGGCTGCTGGCTACTCCAAGTGGAGGTGATGGTGTCCTTTCTAATTATAAGGCACATGGTAGCTGTGAGGATTATTCTAAAAAAAGTTTGCTGATCAAAGATGGCCTTTAGAACTTTTGATAACATTGAAAACTACTAGGTCAATCATGACTGCTCTCAAACCAACTAATTATGCCTATTTAGAAGTAACAATTATTTGAGAGGATATCATCTTGACAGCATTTTTCTATTTTCTGAAACAAAAAGAAATGTAAGGTTAGACTCCTTTTCTCTATACTGATGATGATGTAGGAGCTCAATGTAGTTCAGTGCCAATGTGATCTTTTTAAATACGACCTATGAAGTTCTGCCTGATGCTTTGCTCATTTGAGCTAAATTTAAAAATTCAATGCGAGGGGTTTTTAAAAAATAAGTAAGGAATATATTTCTAACAAATGTTTAATCTCTTTATTGGAAAACTAGCACTTTGTTGATTCTTTGTTTTTGTTATTGTTTGTGTTGCATGAACGCAGGTGCTGTCCCTGAGTTCATTCACTCTCTTCCTCTCTCTCTCACTTACTCTCTTTCTTTTATCCTTCCTTCCTTCCTTCCTTCCTTCCTTTCCTTCCTTCCTTCCTTCCTTCCTTCCTTCCTTCCTTCGTTCCTTTGCCAGTCCTGGACTCAGGTCCTGAGCAAAGTTGTCCGCAGTTTTTTTTGTTTTTTTTTTTGCTCAAGGCTACCACACTACCACTTGAGCCATTGCTCCACTTTTTGCTTTTTTCTATGTTATGTGGTGCTGAGGAACCGAACCCATGGTTTCATGTATACAAGGCCAAGCACTCTACCACTAGGCCATATTCCCAGCCCTTCTTCCTTTCTTTTCAAGGCTAGTCCTCTGTCACTGTGAACACACTGCCACATCCAGGTGTTTGTTTTCCTTTTTGTTTTGTAGTTAACTGGAGATGACACTCTTTAAGAGACATTCTTGTCCTCATTGGCATTAAACCATGATCCTCAAAGCTCAGCCTCCTGAGTAGCTAGGATGACAGACAGGCATGAGCCACCAGCACCCTACACATTGGGGACACTTCTAAAATGTAGATTTTATGCTTAAATACCTCTTCTCCACTGCCTTATGGAGGAGCCCAAGTTGACCCCAGCCTTTTTAAAATTTTCCTAATACTTATAGCATTCAGCAATAGGAATTCCTGGTTTCTAAAACTTGTTTTCTTCCTGCTTTTCTGTCTCTGTCTCTTCTTCCTGGAATCTTCCCCATTCATGTCTGCCTGTCAAATGGCTACCCAGCCTTAATGACCTACACAGACGTCAAGTTGAAATGATAAGCATCTCTTAAATCCTCCAGGTAGATCAGAAGCTGTGCTAGTACTGGTTATATTGCTCTTCCTAATAATGCCACATAATTCACATGCAGTTTGTTTCTGAGCTGGTCTGTCTCCCTTGTGTCTTCCCTCTATAGCACATTTGTATCAGAATTCTATGGAGAGTTGGGAAACAGATCTCAATGAACTCGTGTTCCAATAGGAGGTGATTTGGTTCATTCTAGCTGATACCTCTATTGTCTGTATCTATTAGATAATGGGGTTGGGTTCAAGGACTTCCAAATGTCATTCTTGCCTTCAAATTTGGCCTTGTAAAACAATTTATTTTAATAATAGGACACGGAAGTTTTACATTCTGTTATATTTTGTTAAATGGAGATACTGTAATTCTTTTTTTTTAAATCTTGAAGTCTTTGTACAAAGGAGTTGTATTCACCATATCAGTTGAGTACAATGCATCCCCTTCCTTCATTCTCCCCATCTCTCCTAGCCTCATGACTTGCCTCAGCTTTCTTATCCTTAAAAGATATGTACAAAGTACACCACGTGTGGGTAGAGGAATGTTACAGGTTGAACAATACTGAAACATATTGCATCTGAGAATGAAGATGGCAAAACAAAACTCAGTGAAAGCTATTGAATAATAGGGGTTGAGAGGGCAGAGAATGTGAGAGTAAAAGAAGGATTAATTTAACATACTGTATCATCATTTATAAAATCTCTTTTAAAGGTGCTAAATTGAAGAGCTCTTTTTCCTGCAAGTAGTGTTTGCAGTAAAAACGTTGTTCGAATTTTGAGATGATTTTCCCCTTTTTATTAATATTAAATTTAGTACAAATATTGTAAAAGTTAAATAATTTTCCCCCAGACACTCAATGTTCGATCTTATAATGTGAAATAGAAAGGAAATCAGCATGCAGAGGTAACTATGTTGTGAAGGTTTGAAATAATTATATATATATATATATATATATATAAATGTACTCCCTTGAAAGACACTGGTCAAATTTCTCTTCTGCAAAGTTCACAGTATATGATGTGACAGTACTATTTAATATAATTAACTACAGAGGTTTAGTAAATGTTGCCCTCCAAAGAAAAAATCCAAGATGGTAGGTGGGATTTTCACATTACGGTGAGTACAGTGTTGAAGTAGACATAGTTGGTCTCCTGGGTGTGCTTTATCACTAATGCAAGAGCTCCACTCACCTAATTTATTTTAGCAAGGGAAAGACTATGCTCTTGAATAGACACTTAGGTCAGAGAAAATACGTTCAAAAGAGTTAGTTTCAGCTAGGTAAGTAGGATTTGGTACACTCGGCATTTTCTCTTCCAATTTTTTCTAGCAGCCAGCATTATTTTTAATGACCTTCATTAAATTTTTACAAATCAGCACTGCTTATCCATGTTCTTAAAGATTTTTGCACTTAAATGTTTTGGAGTAAATACCAGTAACATAAATAGTGCCATATTCATAATGTGTCTAAAATAGTATGCTGGTTATTTCCCCCCACTTAGGTAGCATTGGTGTAGCCAGTAGAAAGGACTCAGTTGGAGGATCAGAATTGTTGGAAAGTCTGGCTCCACTGTTAATGAGTAGTTTAGGATTGGAAGGTCTTTAAGTGCTTCCAGCCTAAGTTACCTACTCCATCAAAAATAGAAAGAGAAGCGCCTCTTGATGATTAGCAATACTGCATGGAGCTCTCTAGAACTAATACAGCATCTAAGGAATTAAGTCTATAATCACTGCCATAGAATGACGCTAGTTAAGAGGTATGTTATTATGGTCTTCAGAGTCAAAGTTTTAATGAAAGGAATTGTATGCTACAGGTTTTCCAGTGCCCAGCCCATGTTAGTCTTAATAAATACTAAAGAACTGAGTTAGTAAAATGGTGTGCAAAGAATGTTTACTTGAGCGTCTCATTGGTGCCATATGGTATAAATATGAGTAGGATAACTGCAAAGAAGCTTCAGAGTGGAGAAGTATCCAAATATCCTCAAATTCTCGAGCTGTCCAGAAAAAAGAACTTGGCTCCATTCTCCAGAAAGTTCCAACAGAGGAACTTGCCTCCCAAGGCTTCGGCTGAGGATAGACATGGTTTCAGGGGAAGGTGGTCACTTCCAGGAAGGTCCCACTCTGGTGGAAAATGGTCTCCTTGTAAGGGCAGGAGTCCTGTGGGGACTCATTCGTTGTGGAACCTTACTAAAACCTGGCTGGCCTCGCCTGAGCAGGGAAAACACGCCATGTTTAGCATTTACTCAACTTCGCTCATTCATACTAGGGTATCATGATGGACCCTGAGTCTTTTTCTGTTTCATTAATTATTGAATTAGGTTTGCGTGTATCTTTACATGTTTCATTTTAGAGTATGTTGTGCCTGTTGGGTGCTTGAATTCAGGGCCTGGGAGTGGTCTGAATTTTTACTTTTTAAATCAAGATTAGTGCTCTACCACATGAGCCACAGCTCTACTCAGAGGCTTTTTTTTTTTTTGACTGGTTACTTGGTGATAACAGGCTCACAGTCTTACTGGTAGGGCTAGCTTCAAACAGCAACCCTCAGCTCTCAGCCTCCTCAGTAGCTGGAGTGTAAGCATGAGCCAATGGTGCCTAGCATATTTTGTTAGTTTTTTGAGAAATAGCTCATACAGGTTAATTGAAAAGCAGTAAAAAATTATTTTTTCTTATTCTTTAATGAAACAGCTTACTTAACAAGAAGAAATTCCAGAACAGGTATCTTGTGTGTTATGGAGAGGTGGTCTATGTCCATGCATAACAGTGGCTTGTTTTGCTCGCTTTGCATTCTTGGATACTAGACATTGCTTTCCACCTCAACAGCCATACTTTACGGTATGAAATATATATATATATTTATATATATTTATATATATTTATGTATTACTACATACGTAGGAATCATGAGGATGTGGGCATACATCTTTTTCTAGCAGAGTTATTTTGTATAATGAAGTATTTTCTCTGCAGAGAAATCAAAGGAAAACGGTAAATGCTAAAATTATTGCAGATGTTCTTTAGTCACCCAATCTCTTGATGCTGATGCTATTTCCTCTGCATTGATGCGTGTTCTCCTTGTATTATGTTACAGATAGAAAAGCTTTTTTTTTCTGGAAAAAATATTCTCTGAAGTGAATTTTCAATCAGTGTGACAACTTAATTGCAGTCCAAATTTTATGGTGAAATAATTTCAACATTTGAAAGTTTTAGATTTTTCCCCGAAATAATTTCTTGTTCCATGTACAGTTTTTTCCATTACTAATGAAGTGATCTTGATGAATTTGTGTCAGAAATAAGGAAAGTCGCAATGGGCTAGATCCAAACAGCAGATGAACAGTAAGAACAGGACTCCAGTTCTCTTAGGCTGGCTCATCCAATGCTATCCATAAGGCAGATACAGGAAGTTATGCTGACTCAAGAAAAAGAGCAAAGAATTAAACATTTTCTTATGCTGAAAATTACAATGGGATTTTATTTAGTTTGGTCAAGAACACTGTGAACCATTTTTTTTGAGCTTTTCTCTAGTTTCCTTATTTTGTGGTGGTCTTCAGATTACTAGATCTTTACAAATCCACATGAATAAATAACATTCACTGTTTCTGCATTGAAATAGGTTGTTTGTTTGTTAGCTACGACTTACTTTAAGGTCGCTAGAGGATTTAATTTGACTTGTATTTTAGACTTCATTTTTAATGAGTAGAAATTATACTGGAAGGCAGGGTCTGGCTGTGTTGCCTTGGCTGGTATTAAGGCAAAGTGCTCAATCAATTCTTCTGTCTCAGAGTCTGGAGTCACTGGGTCTGAAATGTGAGCCCCAGTGCCCCAATACCCAGCTTCATTGCATTTCCTTATTTTCCCAGGTATAGGGATGAGAATTTGATTGTGTTTGTCACTGAGTGACAAAAGAATTGGGATGTGTTTCATCTTCCCCCTCTGCTCTCTCCTTCTCTTCACCTCTCCTTTGTCTTCCCATCCCCTTCTCCCTTCCTTCCTTTCCTATTCCTCTCCCCTCCTTCTCTTGTCCCTTCCCCTTTCTCTCCCCTCTCTTTCCCCTTGCCCTCTTCTGTTACCTTCTCTCCCCCTCTCCAGCTTTCTTCTTTTTCTTTTCTTTTTTTTTTTTTGGCCAGTCCTAGGCCATGAACTCAGGCCTGAGCACTGTCCCTGGCTTCTTCCTGCTCAAGGCTAGCACTCTGCCACTTGAGCCACAAGCGCCACTTCTGGCCATTTTCTGTATATGTGGTGCTGAGGAATCGAACCCAGGGCCTCATGTACACGAGGCAAGCACTCTTGCCACTAGGCCATATCCCCAGCCCCTCTTATTCTTTTCTTGCAGCACTGGGAATCAAACCCAGGGTCTTGAGCATGCTAGGCCAACCGAAATGGAGTTTTTTCTGATATTATATTTGGAATAAATGACTGTGTTTTTCAAATATTGTTAATCCCCTAAAATTCTCATCCCCAAAACACAATAATCCCAAACCCTATGGAAGTTCACAGCCAATTAAAACTAGTTGTAGTTGAGTATTTGAGTTTGTTCTTCTCCATCATGAGATTTAGGATGACCTCAGATGTGGGCCATGCAGTTAATCTGGACAAAGGCACGGGCCTACCAGCCTGGAGAGGACTTCCAGAAGCAGGTTGTCCAGAGTCTGGCTTGACATTATACTAGATTATAACTGTAATTTTGGGTTGGTTTTCATCAGACAATGACATGCAATTCAGCTATACAGAAAGAAAATGTGGTATCCACAAATTTTTGGTCATGTTCTGTGGCTGAGAATAGCCTGTGGTTTTTTCTCCTCAACAATGATACTGTTTCAGATGGTAGTTAAGATGATCATATTAATTAGTATGAGGGCATCTATGTAGTTATGAAATCTAGTCCTAGGGTCATTAGGACAACATCCTCTGTTCACCATATCTTACAAACTTTAGTACCAAGAACATAAAAGTCTCTGGGATATTTTTAGGATGTTGGAGATTACACATTAGAAGCCATAAGTTTAATAGGGGCATTGTCTCTTCAGAAGAGTCTGTCTATCACATGGTGAAGATTTCTAAACCTCCCATGCCTTTGCCACATCACGGCGATGAATCCTAATGTTGGTATTCTCAAGTTATTTCTAAGTTTTCAACATAGTTCCACTGATAGTAAGAAACATTAGAACTTCCTGTCTTTAACGTATACACCACAGCAAAGAAACGTAGGCAAAGGTAGGACCCAGGAATCAATGCCCTGTAACCCTAGCTTCTCAGGAGGGTGAGATCTGAGGATTGCAGTTTGAAGCTACTTGGGTGGCAAGAAAGCTTAGAGACTCTTATCTCCAATAAACTACTCAGAAAAATCTTG
>NW_025959746.1:0-46743 GCF_023159225.1 Perognathus longimembris pacificus
GACAAATGAAGGGGAAGGGGGGAATGTAGTCAAGAATTCATTGTACATACTACAAAAGTAAGAAAATGGAAAGGGTGGGCAGAGGAAGGAGGGGCAAGAATGTTGAAAGGGGTGAGGTGGGTTAAGATCTGCCATATTCATAAACTGCTTTGTCAAATGGCAACTCCTTTGCACAAATACTTAAAGATAGATTTTGTAAGAACTCAGAAGCTCTTCCCTTCACAGTAGTAGGACAAATTATTAGTTCCTACGCACAGGGACTAGAGTCTTTCAGGTCATTTGTGTTTTGGTGGGGTTTTGGTTTTTGAGCCAGCACTGAAAATTGAACTCAGAGACTGGGCTATGTCCCTTAGCTTTGTCACTCCATGCTGGCATGCTACCCCTTGAGAAATAGCACCATTTCTGGTACTTTGGTGGTTCATGGAGGATGGATGTCATGGATTTCCCTGCCCAGGGCGGGTTTCAAAGCACAATCCTCCAATCTCATGAGGATCTGGGATTACAGGCCTGAGCCACAGGCTCCAGTTTCTAATGAGCTTTGGTCATCAAAAAAGGGATAGTATAATTTTAAGGTTCACAGACATTAGTGCTACCTTTGGATCCTATTATATAAAGCCCCAAAGACCTGTCTTTTAAATAACTAATCAAATAAAAAATAAACAATTGCCTTCTAATTAAATAATCATAAGATAGGAAAATGGAGACAAAATAATCATTACTAATATAAACATAAAAATGAAAAAAAGCTTACCAAAGAGTTGATTCCTACATAGTTTAAGACTATAGGGAAAGTAAGCTGGAAGCCAGTGGCTGTAGCCAGTAATCCTAGCTATTCAGGAGGCTGAGATCTGAGGATCGAGGTTCTAAGCCAGCCTGGGCAGGAAAAATCTGTGAGACTCTTCTCTTCAATTAACCACCAAAAAGCTGGAAGTAGAGCTATTGCTCAAGTGACAGAGTGCTAGCCTTAAGCAAAAAAAGCTCAGGAACTGTGTCCAAGCCTGAGTTCAAACCCCGGGAACAGCAAAAATATAGGTAGATAGATAGATAGATAGATAGATAGATAGATAGATAGATAGATAGATAGATAGATACAGTTTGTGTTGCAATGGAAAACCATGCACTCTACATCACTCTCTTCCTAATTCATTCCACTACTATGTAACAGGATAAATAGCAGAGAATAGCAAAGGAAAATAAATATTTGTTAATTGGCGATGTCTTTCTTGCTATAGTCATATAGTTTCTTTCGAAGTGCAATTGACTTCTCTTTCTCACTTGGAAAAGTCCACTTTGACTCTATTTACATATTCCACTTCAATTACTTCTGAACTAAACAAACAAAAAAACCAATGTTTCAGTCTTAAAATTCTTCTTTGAACCATTATGGAATCGTAATAGATACTTCTTCGGTAATTAAAGTAACACATATCACTTGGCCTCTGTATACTTCCATGCCATCATAACTGGTCATGATTTCACTTAAGAAAATGATCCCTTAATAGAAACAACATGTCACTTTATGGGACGTGGGAGGAGTTTTGCTATGGGTCATGAACATCCCTCTGCTCCACAATAGATTGAATACTAAGTGCAGGCCCTGGAAAGGCAGGGCCCTGCCACCTGAGTCCCATATGCGTAAGTTCCAAGCTGAGGGAAAGTCAGGTCAAACAACACCAATGCAATGGAAGGAAACCAGAGTTTAGATTCCTGCTACAGAATTGCAAAGCAGAGTACAGGAGAGGGGCCTGACTAGAATGAGGGTTGTTTGGGACAGTGCACCTTCTAGTTTGTTCTTCTATATATGGATGGCCACAACATGAAGCCCACTGAGGTAATGTGTGCTCCATGAAAGCCTGGTGGAGTCGCATTTCTACATCTACTCTTAAGTTTCCTGTATTTATTCTTAAGTTTCAACCATTCTTAATTTTCTCATCATATCCCATAAATGTGAAAGCAGTGTGAAGCTTTAAAATGCTAGTTGCACATGATTACAATTAAACAATGTGGAGACTCCTAAGAAATGGGAAATGATGAGGAAGGGATACATGAAGCGTGTAGGAATTCTTTGTGACTGATTATAAAATTCTCTTTTCTGGGATTTCTGCTTCAAGACTGATGGTAGAAGCAAAGGTTTTCCTGCTTTAAAAAAAAGGTGTAAAAGAATAAAATGTCCTAGACTTCTTAATCCAAAGATACCTTGTGTTATAACAATTAGACATTTTCATATTCATAAAATGGTAACATAAATTTTATTACCACACCAGCACTTCATTTATTCCTAGCCTGATTTCCAGACTAATCTCAATATTCAAGAAAATATCTCAAAAGTAGCTGAAATTTAGGGCATTGAATAACGTTGCACAGAAGAAAAGCATATACAAGAACATAAAAAGCTATGGTTTCTTCACTGATGTAATTTCACAATGTTAGAGTTTTTCTTTTATTAAAAACTACCAGTTGCAAAGACATGACTGGAAAGTTCAGGCACACGGGTCCGCCTTCCTGCCTCAGGTCCTGGGCAACTACCAGACAGTCTGCAGGGTTAGGAGATAAAGTCACAGATACAGTGTGTTTGGCTAAATATTTTTAATAGATTATAATACCTCTGTTTGGCTCAAATAAATTATCCAGCCTTATTTGGTCCACTTTCCCATTTCATGGTTGGCTGATCATTGACTTCTCTCAGAAAGCAAAGCAATGAAGAAAAGGGAAAAAAGAAGAAAGATGAAAAAAGGAGGAGGAAGGAAGGAAGGGGGCCTGAGGAGGAGGACAAAGGACAGAGGAGAAAAAGTCAGGAAGTCAGGTACTGGTGGCCTATGCCTACAATGCTAGCTACTCAGAAATGAGATCTGAGGATCACAAGCAAGCCTGGGCAGGAAAAGTCCACAAGACACTTAGCTCCAACCAACAGATAGTTCAGAGTAGAGCTGAGTGCCAGCCTTGAGCAAAAGCTCAGTGCCCAGGCCCTGAGTTCAAGCCCCAGGTCTGTCAAAACAAAAAGTCATTTTTATGTTGCAGACTTCCTTGAAGCCCATAGTTTGAAACGATATATGGAAGGGAAAACTATCACTCACCAAAGCTCAATAGCTTGTAGAGCTGCTGTGTCATTCTATTGCATGTCCTACCAGACACGTATAAAATGTGCTTTGCTTGGCCAAAGAGCTATCCACAACTCCCTGCTCAAACACCTGATGACAGTGGACATTCATTTCAATGGGAACAAGTTAGTCTTTCAATTTTCCTTCTGTTGTACTCGTTACAATGTGGCCAGATTTACACTCTCTCTGTGAAATGCATTGGATTTCTCAGTCAATATTGGCTACAATATTAGTAATTTCTCAAGATCTTGCCTGTCATTTAAATGCAGACACAAAACTCACAGTCTCCTCATGGTGTCCATTTCAGTTTCAACATAGAACCATCATCATTTTACCAAAGACCAAATTTCTTACACCATAGTTTCTATAAATAATGCACAAATAAATACTCTGCATATGCAAATTCAACCAATTACAGATTGTACATCTTTAAGGGAAAAGCAGTGCATCTGTACTAAAACACATTCACACTGTTTTCTTGTCATAATGCCCTATAACATGGTATAAAATCTAGCTACACATTATTTCAATTATATTACTTACTGTAAGCAATCTAGAGAAGACAAAGTATATGCAGGATGTTTGTAGTTTATATGCAAGTATTATACTGTTTTATATCAAAAGAACTTCATTAGCCACATGGGTTGTAGAGCCAACCCACTTCAGATACTAAGGGACATTGTAATTTGGGGGAAAGTTATGTTGCAGATACTATTTGGCCAGCTAAACATTAACTGCTCAACAAAACTCTAGTGTTAACAATAACTATATTAAAAAGTTAATGGCAGCAGCAACTTGTTGACAAGACTCTATGTGCGTATGTGTGAAGAATAAAAGCTCAAAGGAGCAAGGTGCCAGTGGCTCATGTCTGTAATCCTCAAGAGAATGATTTCTGAGAATCAAGGTTCAAAGAAAGCATGCACCAGAAAGTCTCTTATCTACAATTAATCACCAAAAAATCAGGAAACAGAGCTGTGGTTCAAGTGGTAGACCACTATCCTTGAGTGCAAAGGCTAAGGGATAGCACTCAGGACCTGAGTACAAGCCCTGGTGCTGGCAACAAAAAGTATAAAAGCACAAAGAAAAATGAAAAAATGCACAGAAACATGTCAAAAACTGGGATGACTTAAAGGCTTAAAAAAATCTCAGACTTTAAGGCAGACGGATGGGGTGAGAGATGTTGATGTTTGTGATGTATGATATCACAGTGGGTTACATTGTGCATTTCTCGAACTTCCTAGTGCGAACAGATTAAGGAATAGGTTCCTCACGTTCAGTGAGGAACACTGAGCTCTTTGGGAAGAAAAGGGAGAAGGAAGAGGAGGAAAAGAGGTGAGAAAAGTGGGAGAAGAGGCGAGAGGAACCGATAACAAAGAAGACTATCTAGACATATATTCTGACTCCCAGTTATACCATAATGTACAAGCCAGAGCTTGATACAATTAACTCAATTAGAGTAAATATGATCATTGTATTTTATAACGTGTGAATATATTTTAAATACAAGAATTAAAGCTTCATGTCCATAACGAAGAACAGAACGCCTATAAATTGAAATTATAATTTTTTTTTTACATTTTAGGTGTCAAAGCCTATAAGTATGCCCTTATAACAAAAACTGCATGAATCTAGTGATCAATGTAAGGAACACATTATGAAGGGAAATGAATACATTTCAACTACCATTCATGAAGAGAATAAGGCCTTCAACTGAAGAGGCAGTGACATCTCTGGAGGCAATGACGTCAGAAGTGTCATCGCAATTCCAAATTATCCTGTACTCATAGAAATTCCAAATTTTGAGGGGAAGAAGTTCCACAGTAAGTTGAATGACAGTATTAATTCCACTTATTCTAGCTGTTGGAATACTAGCCCAAAGTTCATGGCTGTGGCTGTATCTATTATACACAAGTGCAACATTGACTGCATTTCAGGTATCTTAGAGCTGATGGGTTGGAGAAACTATTTGCTTTCTCTACTGATTGTGTCCATCACCAAAGAAGACAAGGGATAGCTCGCAATTCAATTGGGAAGAAACTGGTGGAGCAGTGAACTCCTATTTAGCTCAGTTCCTCCTATCTCCACGTAAGAATCACCATTGTTAACACAAATTGGGGAGGGATTGGGGGCATTGTGAAATTCCATGGCACTTTAAACCACCCCACCAAACTTCACCCATCTTGGCAAGCCAGGTTAGGTAGCAATGCTTCTAGGTGTAGCCAGTCATATCCTGGGTTTCAGGTTTCAGCCTGCAGCTCAGTCATCCATAAACAGTTTTCACATTCACCACTTCCACCAAACCACCACAGAGAGTCTCTAACGTGGTAAGGAGGGCACCCAAGCAGTTTTTCATGATAGGTCTTGGATGGCTTCCATTTGGGTCATGTCACAGAGTTGATTTTACAGCCTTACAAAGCAATCAGAAGCAGAGCAGACTGTGGCCTTGAAAGAATGCTTGCTCCTACACATCGAATAAGCTACAGTGAATTGAAACTCCATGTAGTATTGGTATCCTTTTACATAATTACCAACGGAATTACTACAGTGAGAAAGGGAAAGGAAGCCGGACATCGTGGCACACATCTGTTTCCCAGATACTGGGGAACAGAGGTAGGGAGGAGCACAGTCTTGAGACCACCTGATCAAATGAAAAGCAGGGGAGGGAGGGGAGGAGGAGTTAAAGGGGAAGAAGAGTGAAAAGGGCAGAGGAAAAGGGAGAAAGGTGGAAGAGATAGAGGAAGGGGAGGGCTGGCCAGCCCAAAAGACTATCCAAAGATAACTCAAAAGCCAAAAAAAAAAAAAAAAGGAACTGGAGGAGTGGCTTAAATGAAGCAAGGAAAAGGCCTCAAGTTCCAAGCCAAGCATCACAGAGCAAGAATTGGAAGAATTAGCTTCTTCATTTGTAAACAAGGCAGACAAAAGAGAAGAAACAAGAACACCCATTCAAAAGGAAACTTGTCCTTGTCCACTCTCAGCAGAAAAGTCACTGAGCATGTCATGTCCAGCCTTTTGGATTCAGTAGGCCTGAGAAAGACTTACTGGGGATATTCGTGGGGGCACCCTCATCACTGTGCCCTGTTCTGTGTCACAGGAAGTGGAGAATATCTGCCATTTTCATTTCCATAACATAGCTGTTAAACACTCCACACAAGAAGTTCTCAACTTTATTCTCACTATTCATAGAATATAGTAGACTACCATCATATAGAACAGGCTGTCCATTCTATATTAAAAATCATGTTTAGAAAGTGGCTCAGGGAGTAGAGCTGAAGAGCACAGGGACAGAGCCCAGGCCCAGAGTTCAAGCCCCATGACCAAGAAAAAAAATATCATGTTTCTTTCATTTGGAATATCAGCAGATCAGCTACCAGTGTACCTTTATCTACCTATCCATCAATTCTTAGAAATTCAAAAGGCAACCAACAAACTTTGTATCCATTCCTACAGATTTTCTCAGGAGCCATATTTTCTTCTATTATGAATTTCTGAAACATAAGTATAGTTTTCTTTCTCTACCACCAAACCATTTAAACAACTTCCCATATTGTAAACATTTCATAGATTTAGGTTATAAGCTCCAAAATGTACTCCTCTTGATTTTGCTTATCCCACATGGAAAGTCCTTTTCAAATTAACATTTGGTGTCATCTTCATGGAACTAGAAACTCCATGAGGATGCAGGGCAAGTCTGCCTCATTTGCCCCCCCCCAAAAAAAAAATCCCAAAATCTGGTACTGTTTAGAATTTATGCTAGGTAGAGAATTGACTAAGATGCTAAGTCGTTATTGCCCAGCTCTTACTTACAATGATATGACCAGTTTGTAAAAAGCCATATGTGGAAATGATTTGCACAAGATTGTGTAACATGTGAATGAAAAAGCCAAGGTGGCTTTCTTCATTTCCTATTCTTCATGGATGACACCACAGAGGTTCTTATACCTGTTTGCATTTCCTTAGCCTCAGGTCCTCAGCTCCTCCCACTAGCCCCCAGATCCACCCATACCTAATGAGCCACTCCTACTCACTACCTATCTACTTCCCCTTTACCCCCAGAGAGAGAAGCTGCCACCTGGATAAGGTGCAGACACCATGTAGCTCCCTCTCCCATGGGAACTATGGCCCCACTAATAAACCTCCTTTTGAACCTTCTTCTCCTGTCTGTGATGATCTCTGCATGGTCCTCTGGGATGGCTGGGACATATCTTTTCAACACCTAATAGGCTGAGGAGGCCAATGGTACTGATGAATGAGTTCTTATCACTTGAATGGTGTATCCATTCCCATCGTTCTTCATTGGCTGGACAGAGAAACCTTTCTGTAAATATGCCTGCTTTATGCATACTTCATGGAAGATCCAAAGAACACAACCTGAAGTAGAATTCTGTAGCCATAGTGATGAGCCAAGTTACTCTCTTAGAGACAGTCAGGTATGACAGGGATCAAGCCACAAATAGCAGCTGTTATTTCCTTGTCTCTGCCATTGCTAACGCAAGTCTGCTAAACATAGCTTTGATGAATTATTTGGGGTTCTTAAAAGAAAATTTTCTTTTGGTTTTCTAGAGCGTCTCTTGATCTTACAAAAAAGGTAAATATGCCTTTCTACTGAGGACAAAGATGATATAATAATGACTGTCCAATTTTATGTTATAAATATCACTGTATAAATAAATCTGATTTGAATAGGTCTACGAGTCAGATGGAGAAGACACTCATTTTGGTAAACATCTCATATTGAAGCTGTAAAGACACTCTTTACTAAGTCCATGCCCAATAAATCCAAGTCTTTCTACCCGGTATGCTTCGGTCTAAATGGTCTGTTTCCCCTGTCATTTTGGTGAACACTTTGGAGACAAAACTAGGTATCATGAAAACCCCAAATTCCACTGCTACAACACCAAGAGATACTGACAGGCAAGATTATCTTTATAAATGACCTACAGATGTTTAACTAACCGCCATGTACATTAGCTTTAGGTTCTGAGCAACTTTTGCAACATTTCCCACTTGTTCCTCTGTGGAGCAGAGGAAGGAATGTAAGAAAAAGACTAATGAACTGTGGGTGCAGCTTTAGTGGTAAGAGAATTTGCCTAGTCTTTCTGAGAAACTTACAAAAAAAAAAACCAACACAAAAAAAAACAGAAGTATTATTTAAGCTCTAAACACTAATATGCCAAACAATTTACATAAATCGTACAATGGAGAAGGAATTTCTACTCTTTTTTTTTCCTGGTGAAAAAATGAAGTGCATTCATTTGATCACAGTCACACCATTATTTAGTATCAGATCTAAGATTGCAGTCTAGACATATCCAGCTCATTCTGGATTCCTTATGAGGCTTCTAGCTCTGGAGTCCCTCTGCCCAGGGGACAAATCCTAAGATTGCTAGCACTTAAAACTGTCCTAGTTATAGAAAGTAAATCACAAAGAGCCTCTCCTACTGTGAGAAGCCATTCAATAAATCGTCCTCAAAGCCTTCCCACAGAGGCTACCTGGGAAAACCCCAGTAAGACCTGAGTTCTAGCAGAAGCCATCAGTGAGTACAAACAACACAAATTTGCTTCTTTGCTACCGACCCTTGGCTCTGAGACTCAGCCTGTCATCAAGAGTGTCAACTTCAATGGATGGGCATGTGTCCACAGGAACTGAGTTGAGGTCACACTTGTCTCACTCTGTCCTGCAAACAGATGTCTGGGTGACAAGTCTTAGTCACACATGGCGAACAGAGGTTCCAGCCAAATCAGGTGGGAAGTGCCATATCTTCTTTCTAAGCCCTTTTGGCCAGCCAGCTCATTCCCTAAGATAATCCTGCATCAGCTGGTTTTCTCCAGAATCTTTTAACACAAAGCCTGCGTTTGGGTGATGTCTTGTTATTGGACAAGCAGAACTGAGTTTATTTCTGTAACTCACCAAAAACCCCATCTGGTTCTGTGTGTTTGAATGTGCCCCTTCAGAGTTCCCTCCCAAGGAGCCAGGTAAAAACTGATGTAATGCAGAGTTCTAGTGGTGGCAAGAAGGAAAGCAGGTGATAGAGCAACCAATAAACAACAACCCAAGAGAATTGCTGTTTATTATTCATTTATCACATTAAGATGGAAAAACAGGGCTGGGAATATGGCCTAGTGGCAAGAAGCTCTCTGTTCGATTCCCCAGCACCACATATATGGAAAACGGCCAGAAGGGGCGCTGTGGCTCAGGTGGCAGAGTTCTAGCATTGAGCGGGAAGAAGCCAGGGACAGTGCTCAGGCCCTGAGTCCAAGGCCCAGGACTGACCCCAAAAAAAGCAAGATGGAAAAACAAAGTCTGTAATAATCATCCCAGGGAATATACAGCAAACTCTTAAGGATAATAGCTTTCTCCCAGATGACAAGAGTTCAATCACTGGCCTACATGAAGCATCATAAAAACAATAGTATCTCCTCTGGAAATAGAACTCAGTGTGGTCACTTTTCAACATTTTACCAAGTTTGTTATGAATCTTCCAAATTAAATTTAAGCTCCCCACATACACACAGCCCGTGTACTGGATTTTTTTTGTATATTCAAAAGATGCTCTTTCCTGCCAGGTGTGATTTGTGAAGTCCTATACCTACCCTACCCACTGTCGGGGAAATTAACATCATCTCTATGGGGCAGGGGCAGCTGTGATTTCATTCCTGTCCTGGAAAAGTTCTTCCCTTGAATATCTTACTTCTGAGGTCTTTCTCAACTACTCAGGATGAAACACACAATGTCAAACACCCACGCTTTGTCTTCTCATCAAAAGCCTTCACTGAAAAAATAATATATCTCAAAGATGGTCAAATACAAATACTAAATACAAATACTAAAAGCTTTTATGCTGTATAACCTGAAAATTGAAAAGTCTAAACTGTGCCTGAACTAGTTATCATGAGACAAAAACCAACTGCAAACTATAAGAAATTACAGGCAGTAGTCCTTTTTATCCCCAGTCCTGGGGCTTGGACTCAGGGTCTTGGGTGCTATCCCTGAGCCTCTCTGTGCTCAAGGCTAGCGTTCTACCACTTGAGCCACAGTGCCTTTTCCAGCTTTTTCTTAGTTTGTTGGAGATAAGAGTCTCATAGACTTTGCTGACTAGGCTGGCTTTGAACTGCAATTCTCAGATCTCCACCTACTGAGTAGCCAGGATTACAGGCGTGAGCCAGCAGTGAACAGCAGCCGCAAAGTTTTTCACAGTCACCTGCAGCTTAATCATAACTGGGGCGTGTTCTAAGGGCTGTGCTGTTGCCATCCCACTGCTGAGCAAACATCACACAGCTCACTCACACAAACTAAGCTGGCTATGACATCACTAGGTTACACAATCTTAGGGGTCCACTGTTATATTTGTGACCTGTCTTGGGTTGAAGTGTCATTATGAAGCACATGACTACATTGAAATGAGCTCTTCCATATGAGAGAAAAAGACTCATTTTCCATGCATAAGGATGAAAGAAACTAGAATGTTCATAAATACATTCACCATGTTTATCTAAAGAACTTCTTGAGATTCATGGGAGTTTTGATGCCTTATATAACATTGGATCCACTAAATGCCTTCCCCTGGCCATATTCCAAGAGCTTTTAAATTGTTAGGTCTACAGACAACAACCAAGGCTCAGAAGTCTCTGAATGAAGATTTAATGATTCCGGGGTGGGGGGTGGGGGTGCTCATTCACTACCCTTTCGTCTCTATCCTTCTAATACACACTGTCACTATGGTTTCTTATAACTACACAGAAAAATGGACAACATGGAAGAATATTTCTGGCAAGGTACTGAGAACAAAATAAAGAACTAATTTCCTTTAGTCTTCATTTTTACCTACAGGTCAGATCACTTGCGAATATAATAACCACAAAAAACTCTGCACTAATATAACATTAGACACCAGGGCTTCACAGCTATTCAGACCAGGTTCACCACGAACACTGAAGTTATTTAATAAAATTGAAGATGACTTTTCAATCCGGGATACTAAGAAATTTGTATATCCCCTTGCCAATATTTTTCATGGTGATTAGCTCTTTTTTTTCCCCTCACAGACACTGGTATGCTGCTTAAAATAATATTTGTGGCTTTACTCACCATCTGTCAAAGGGAGACATGTTGATTTTCTTAAAGCAAGTTGGGTCTGCATTCTTTCTCTGTTACTGTTACAGGTAGACCTGACAGGCATATGATCTTTTGTTTGCAAATGCTCTCCTCTAGATGGAACCTAGTTAAGTTTCATTTCTTACCTGCTGGACAGTTGCACTCAGAAGGTGTTTCTCTTGTGATTCTCAGTTTAGCCATGTGTTCGTAGGATTCCTGTAGGAAAAGAAGATATATTAAGAGCTAGCAGTAGTATCCCAGTTCTGTGAGTTCTTCAGGGACTCTTCCTCTGTGGCTGTTAATAATGTTTGATAGCCTGCACAAACAGCATTTATGTAAGTGCATGGATCTTAGCCAATGCTAACAGTACTCAAGACATAATTTTGTTTTTAATTTAAAAATCAATTTAACATTGACATAGATTGAAAGATTTGGGTAATACCTTTCTTCATTATTCAACTATCACCACCCTGTTAGGTTTTTAAAGTAGGTAGCCGGTAAAGGAGAACGCCACGCGGTATTCAGGCAGGAGAGAAAAGTTTATTACCAAACTGCTGGCCTGTGGCCAAGATGATCCATGGCCAGAGAGAAGGGAGAGAGAGGGGGGGGGAGAGAGAGAGAGCGCGACCCCCACCCAGCCCTGCTTTATCTAGGGCAGGGGCAAGGGGTGTGGCCCGGTGGATTATGAGGTGACCTCAGGGAAAGGTAACTGCCTCCAGGTCTGCAGGTTACCCAGGTAACTGGGTGGAGACTTAATTAGGTGGGGACATCTGCATATAGCCCTCAGGGAGAGGACCTAACACACCCTCTCCCTGCACAGCCAAGGCAAAACTCCGGCACTAACAATGCAGCTCATGGCAATGTGTGTCCTATCAATAACAGCCAATGTTGTAGACATACTTTATCACATTCGGGCTGCAACTACTGCATCTCTCCACTGGCAGAAAAACTACCCTCTCCCTACTGGAGTCTAAGTCATCTTTAAAGGAATCCCTTTCAATTCTCCATTCATCAATATCTGAGCACAACCTCTGTTAACTCTCCCCCTCCAAAAAAACAAAGGAAAACTTTTTTTTCCCAATTTTTAAAACCTTTAATATGAAAAGAATTCCGAGTTAAATGAATTTTTAAATCTATGGGCTTATTTCACTTTTAAGAGTGCTTACCATTCTCTATTGATAAGGCCTAACCTTATCAAATGAAAAACAGATGTGAGCATTACAATGAATATTCTCCATACAACTGAGAATGCTGACAGCCCAGACTCCACAAAACTAAACAGCCGGGCAAAGCCCCTACTGCCATTGCAACATGCAATCCTTAAGGAAGACAGAGGGAAGATCCTCCACACAGACTTGGAGAGAAACCAAGGAAGGGACTTGAATAAATAGATACCACAGAGGCTCACACATCCCAAATCAACTGTATAACCAGTAAGGGTGGATCCTGTAGACTGACTGAACCTGTGCAAAATTCTATCCACATGCAACTCCCCCTCGAGCAAGGCCCAGCCTCACACACCTGACTATGGTCTTCAGCTGATCTGCCTTCTCCGGCAGCAGGGGAACGGAGGGTGCCCTTTTAGCAGATTCCAGGGTGAGGATCCTTGCCTGAAGGTCGTTGGTTTTCACCCCAAGTTACAGACACGAAATCATGGCCACCCCGGAGAGGAGGGTGGCCAGGGTGGTGCACGGGGGCATGGCACAGGTGCAATGCTGCCTGGAAGGGCTGGGTTCTTCAGATCCAGCCTTTCACCCTGCTCCCTTCCCCACAGGCTTCTTCACCAGCATGGTAAGGGGGGGGTCCTCTGGCCACCTTCTACCTCCTGCCAAGACAACTGGCCAGAGGAGTAGCGACAAGTCCTCCAAAGTTCAGTCCTGGCGGCTGCACAAGTAGTTGGCAGAGTAGGTGCCAGGCAGGCGCGGTGAGGGACCTGTATGGGGCTCAGCACGGGGACCCGCAGGCAAGGACCATCCTCAGCCTGTGGCTCTCCTCCCAGCTGGGAGCAAAACAAACAAAAATAAATAATGCTCTCCTCTGCACTCCTCTGAGCTCCTCTGCTCTCCTCTGCTCTCTTCCTCCTCTGCTCTCCTCCTCCTCTGCTCTCCGCCTCCTTTGCTCTCTTCCTCCTCTGCTCTCCTCCTCCTCTGCTCTCTTCCTCCTCAATTGGATGATAAACTTGGCTTCAGGTGTGTTAGGGAGATAGAAGCGTAAAGGTAGAAGAGGGAAATGGGTTTCAAATGTACCCTAAGTGCATCAAGTACTGAAAATGAGTACTTCATTTATGGCTCTGCAACAATCTAACATGTCCTCGGACCCTTTTGGTGCCAATAAGATAGAGAGTTGTGTGACAGATCTCTGGTCTTGCAGGCTTTAGGTTGTAACAGAAAGGAGAACTAGATGGTTCTGAATGTTTATTCAAGGTCCATCCACCCACTTCCTCACTTTCAGCCCTCCCATTATGTTCTTAAGCTTCAAGGAAATAAGTGTTTCTGTTCTCTCACCCGATCCACTCCATTCCCCCCATGTACGGTCCCGTGCCAGGTGCTAGCAAGATCAACAGGGAGCAAGGTGTGGGTACTGTTCATTGGGAGCTGCAGGCTTGCTGTGTTGGCTGGTCCCTCTGGAAGGAATGCTGGTGGCTCCCCTACCCTCTCCTCCTCGTGGGAGAGACCCCCATGACCTGTGTTTGCATTTGCCTCTGTGCTTATATAGCCTCTGTATTTACACCTGACCATGCTAGGGCAAATAGGCTTCCCCTAGTTCTTAAGCAATGAGCCAGAGCTGTCCAGTCAACGGTGGTTTGGCAGCATTATGCTGCCTTTAGCCATTTGGGAACCCTATGAAATTGGTCATGGCCCCTTCCAGGATGTGCAGCCTACCAGAGTGCACAGGCGTGAGGCAGAAATAGCAGGGCCTCCTCTTTAGCACAGACCCCTCTCCTCCCGCCTTGTTCCTTTGCTGGGGCTGGCAAGCCTCATAGGCAGGGTGGCCCGACGAGCTAGGATGGCCAGCCAATGACAGGTAAGATCCTTCAGGGGGGACGACCTAAGACAGGCGCTTTCTCGAGTAGGACATCCACCAGCTTATTAAACAGAAAAGGAGGAGATGTGGGGCGCACCGCCTGGCCCCGACTGTGCACGCCCTGGAGTTGTGTGACTGTTGCACCGCCTCCGGGGAGAGGGATCCTGGCTAACCCCGCCTGCCTTCGGGGTCTGGAACTGGAAGGCAGCTCTAGGCAGTAACCTGGGGTGGTCCTGCTGGTAGTGACATAGACTCAGGCCGCCCCTTAGGGAGGTCCCATGGTCTTCCACCCTTGACGGACAGCTCCGACCGCCAATCGTAGCCCCTGACTAGGTATGTTACACCCCTCCTCTTCCTGCTGCCATTGCCCATACTTAAGATGGGGTTCGCGCCAATAAACAGAGAGCGGTCTTGAACTCTGCCCAAGTCGACTGACCATCTAACTGTGGCATAAAGGTTGGGTTGGGCTGCGTGCGGACGACTTGCTGCTTATTACCTATTCTGGGTTCACCCTCGGCGGGGAGGGGCGCGCCTCCTTGCCTCTCCTGCTGGTCAGGAGAGCGCCCGGGGTGCAGGGCCCCCTGCATCTGTCCATCCATCTGTCTGTCTATGTGTCTGTCTCCCTGTCCATCTGTCTGTCCATCTCTTGTGCATCTGTCTGTCTCCCTGTCTGTCTCTATGTTGTCCTGTCTGTCCGTCTGTCTGTGTGTCTGCGCCTCTCTCCGTCTGTGTGTCCGCCCGTCCCTCCTTTTCCGTCTCCCAATCCACATGTCCATCCCTCTGTCCGCCCCTCCATTCCTCCGACTGGACTGTGTCTCTCTGTCTGGGAGACGCACCCGGCTCCACCCAAGGAGGATTCAGCACCCAGCACCACCACCCAAGGAGGACTCAGCACTCAATACCACCACCCAGGAGGCCTCAGCACACAATACCACCACCCAGGAGGACTCAGCACCCAGCACCACCACCCAAGGAGGACTCAGGTCTGTCTGTCTGTCCGTCTGTCTGTGCATGGCACCCGCACCCCCGAGGCCCCAAGGCCTGTCCTCACCGGGGTGCCGCCTTGGCTTCCCCATCCCCGAGAAAGGAGAATGAGATGCTCAGGAGCCAGGAATCCCCCAGGAGAAGCGAGAAAGGGGAAGCGGCATCCACTCCCCGTCCGGAGCCCAGAAATGTCAGGGCCCAGCCGCCCCAAGCTCCCCAGGACACCCACCCGGGGGTCCACACCTGACAGCCCAAACCCCCGGAACCAAGACGGGCACCCTGTCTGCCCCACACCCGACCCGATGTGCCAATGGCCTGCAGTGAGTGTGAAAGCCCCAGGGGCCACCAGGGAGGAGAGGGAGGGGGAAGGAGAGAGGGATGAGATCAAGCACCCATCCCCCACCCACCCACCCACCCAATTATCCACCCACCCACCCATCCATCCACCCACCCATCCACCCACCCACCCATCCATCCACCCACCCACCCAACCATCCACCCACCCATCTACCCTCCCATCATTCATCCACCCACCCATCATTCATCCACCCACCCATCCACCCATCCACACACCCATAGATCCACCCACCCATCCACCCCCCCCACCGATCAATCCACCCACTCTTCCACCCACCCACCCACCCACCCATCCCCATTGCTGTCTCCACAGTGCTCTCCAGGTCCAGGCCTCCTGCCCTGATCCTCCCCTGGTCTGCAGCCTCCATCTTCCTCCCCCTCCTCCTCCTCCTCCTCGTCCTCATGGCTGAAGCTCATCCGGGTAACTCACCTCCTTTCTGGTTCCTCCATCAGCCCAAGGGAGGATTCGAACACAGTACCCTTGTATGGATGATCCTGACTTCTCACCTTTGTTCCTCGTGACCCCCCCAACCCAACCAGAGACTCCCACACCATCTTCTGGAAGCTTCCCTGCGCCCTCCTGACCCCTGAGACCCCCCCAACCTTGGGCCCTGCGACCCCTGACCCTGTACCTGACCTGGGCCTGACCTTCGACTCCAGGAGCCACAGGCTAAGCTTGCACTGTGTGGCCACCACCACAGAGGCCCGGTGCATCGTTGTGAACCCGAACAAGGGGTCGGTCACACTGCTGGACAGTTGGGGCAATCGAGGCACGACGGAGACACCAGGCCCCCACCCTGGGAGGCCAATGGTGGGGGCGGTGGGGTAAACTGAGGCAGGGGTGGGCTGGCCCACATTCCCTGGTGTTCCGGGGGCTAAGTTGAGGCATGGATGGACGAATGGATCTCCCAGGTGTTCCGGTTTATGTCAAGGCACCGACCCCCCCGCTCTCCAAGGTCCCCGTCGGACAATGTAGCTGCGAATTCTGGGATCTCCTGTGGTACCAGGGAGTCGAGTTCGAGGTTACACTCACTGTGGCCAGGAGGCCCCTGACCAAAGGCCTGGGGTTCACAAACCCGGGTGAGGTCCTGAGGTTCCGGGTAGGGGGCGGGGGATCGAGGGTCAGGGGTCACAGGTCATATGTTGAAGGTTCAGGGGTCATTGGGTTGAAAGTTCAGGAATCATGGGGTTGAACTGGTCAGGGGTCATGGGTTGACGGGTCAGGGGACATGGGGTTGAAGGGTCAGGGGTTTTGGGGTTGAAGGGTCAGAGGTCGTGAGGTTGAAGGGTCAGGGGTAAGTCTCCCCACAGGCCCTCCACCCTCCACCCCCCCCGCCATGTCGTTTCCCCAGGCCTTGTGTGTTATGTCTTGGAGGCCCAGGCCCTGAACTGCTCATGGGCACTGGGGCCGCAGGCACCGCAGGGGACACAGTATTCCTTCAGGATCCTGACTCCAGGTGGGGCCACCCCTGCCGGTTTCAATGCCCCCTCCCCACCATTGTCGGTTTCTATTGTTCCCCGCTCATCCCGCCATTGTCAGTTTCTAACGCCTCTCTTTGGCATTGTCAGTTTGTAATGCCACCTCTGTTGGCCACTGTCGGTTTCTAATGTCACCCCCTTCGGCCATTGTGAGTTTCTAATGCCCCACCACTCCCTAGGACCGGCCTGTACCATGAGTGCTGGCCGACATGTGCCAGTCCGGCCTCCAGGTGGGCTGCATCCTCCCCGATCTTGCTGGCCTCTGGGCCCAGACCTACGCCCTGGTCACCGGCTCGAGCCCCGCTGGCCCCGTCCACTTCCTGGACGCCTGGCTCTATGCCCGTGAAATTGGTGAGGGTGGTTTCCAGTACCCCCTGGACCACCCAGGGCGGTTTCAAGTATCCCAGAGACCACCAAGGGCAGTTTAAAGTGTCCCCAAGAACACCGAGGGCGGATTTGTGTCCTCGAGACCACCGAGAGTGGTTTCAAGTATCCCCACGAGCACTTTGGTGCATGGAGGGCAGTTTCAGGTATCCCCAAGACCACCTAGGGCGATTTCAAGGGTTCCCCATGACCCCCAAAAGCAGCTTCAAGTTTTCCCAGGACCATCCAGGGCGGTTTTAAGTGTCCCCGAGACCGCTGAGGGCGGTTTCAAGTGTCCACACGAGCACCTTGGTGGATGGAAGGCGGTTTCCACTGTCCCAATGAGCATCCAGGGCAGTTTTGAGTGTCCCCCAAGACCCACAAGGGCAGTTTCAAGTATTCCTGGCACCACCGAGGGCAGTTTCGAGCCCCCCCACCCCACCCGGTGTCCCTCCATTCATCTGTGGCAGTTTTCAGAACACTTTGACCCCCTGTGAAACGTGAGCATTGCCTGCGGCCCCCGGGGCTGGCAGGTATGGTGGGAGCCACACAGGACCTGGAGGCAGTGGAGCAAGTACGACTTCCGGTACCAGCTGCCCCTGTGCATGGGAGTACTCAGTGCAACACCCGGGAGTACTCGGTCCAGCACTGGCGGGGAGTATTTAATACAGCAACGTTCAGGAGGGGGTGGGGTTCCGGATTGGTGTGGGATGGGAGTACTCAGTCCAGCACCGGGGAGGGATGGGAGTACTCAGTGCAGCACCCGGGAGTACTCAGTCCAGCACCAGGGAGTACTGGTTGTAGCACCCTGGACTACTCAGTCCAGTATTGGTTGGGAGAGGTGGGTTTCAGGATTAGTGTGAAATGGGAGTACTCAGCCCAGCACTGGGGAGTACTCCACACAGCACGTGGGAGTACTAAGCACATCACCCAGAAGTACACGGTCCAGCACCCTGCCCCGCAGTCAATGCTGACTGAGGCCTGTGCTCTGTTCTTTTAGCATGGTGGCCAGCTGGTCTCCCAGGACTCCCCGGTGAGTGCTCCTGGAACCGCCCCGTGCCTCAGTTTACCCCTGCCCCATGGCGAGTCTCCCCCCACATTGAGGTCTTGGGAGGCTCAGACAACACCTACGCCCTGCCAGGCCTCGAACCCGGGCCTCACCGGGCCTGTGCATCCGGGCCAGGGAAGCCCGCACCCTGACCTAGGGCTCCTAGAGCAACACGGTGGAGTTTGGGGAGCAGAGGGCGGTTTCAACTGTCCCCAGGGAGGTTTCAGGTGTCCCCAGGAGTAGAGATTCTGGGTGGGGGGTGGTTTCAAGTGTCCCCAGGACCATTTTGGGCCTGTGGGTGGATGGAGGGCGGTTTCAAGTGTTCCCGGGGGAAGGGGTCTGGGGCGATTCGTTTCAAGTGTCTCCAGGGTGGGGAGGGGTCTGTGGTGGGTGGTTTCAAGTGTACCCAGGGCGGTTTCAAGTGTCCCAAGGGTGTTTTCTAGTATCCCAATGGGGAGGGGCTCTGGGGGGGGTGGTTTCAAGTGTAACCAGGACCACCTTGGGCCTGTGGGTGGATGGAGGGCGGTTTCAAGTGTCCCCGGGTTGGAGTGGTTCTGTAGGGGGCGGTTTTAAGCGACGCCAAGGCAACCCTGGGCCTGTGGGTGGATGGAGGGCGGTTTCAAGTGTCCCCAAGGGGAGGGCGTCTGGGTGAGGGTCAGTTTCAAGTGTCCCATGATGGGGGCAGTTCTTTAGGGGGTGGTTTCAAGTGTCTCCAAGGCAACCCTCGGCGTGTGCATCGATGGAGGGCGGTATCCAGTGTCCCCACGAAAACCTTGGGCCTGTGAGTGGATGTAGGGCAGTTTTGAGTGTCCCCACGGCGGTTTCAAGTGTCCCCGGGGGAATGGGGATCTGGGTGGGGGGGTGGTTTCAAGTGTCCCCAAGACCATTCTGGGCCTGTGGGTGGATAGGTGGCGATTTGAAGTGTCCTCAGAGGCCTCACATGGGGGGGAGCCTTTGCAGGTGGAGTCGTGTAGGGAGGGCTGGGGCAAGGAGCTGAGGGTCACGTGTCCCTCCCTCCCCACTTCATGTGACCCCTCCCCCTCCCATCCCTTCCTCCCCGAGTGTGTGCACACCCACACAGTCGGAGGTTTCAAGGGTCCCCGCCGGGCCAGCCATGCTGCACCTGCTGCTTCGGCAGCACTGGGGTCGCTGGGCCTGGGCTGGGGCTGTCAGAGGTGAGCAGGAATCTGAACCCGGGGCCCCCAGGGTGGGAGGGGGAACGCAACGCATTGTGGGCCATGTGGGAGGCCGGGATTCGAGCCCACATCCACCCGTCCGTCCGTCTGCCCTGCAGGCTCCTGAGCGCCCGCGTTCCCTGTGTCAGCGACAAGTTGACTGGTGAAGATGGACAGACGGACGGACGGAGGGACAGAGGGACATGGGGGGCTGGGGGCTTGGGCGGTGACAGACAGACTGCGATGGGAATCGAGACACGGACAGACATGAAGACAGACGGACGGACAGACAGGGAGACAGGGAGATGGACGGACAGATGAACAGACAGACAGACAGACTGGGAGACAGATGGACAGACCTGGAGACAGACAAACAGGCATGGACAAGAGACAGGCAGACAGATGGACAAACAGACATGGAGACAGACAGACAGGGAGACGGACAGACAGACAGACAGCAGACAGATGGACAGACAGACAGACAGGGACACAGATGAGCAGGACAGACAGACAGGTGGACAGGGAGACAGACAGACAGAACTGGAGACAGACAGATGACAATAAGACACTGATGGACGGATGGACAGATGGACATCATGGAGACAGATAGACAAGAGAGGGAGACGGACAGACAGATGAGCACACAGTGAGACACACAGGGAGACAGACAGTCATGGACAGATGGACCTGGAGACATGGACAAACACACTGAGCCGATGGTCAGACAGACAGACGGAGAAACAGGGAGACAGACAGACGGACGGATGGATGGACAGATGGACAGATGAGCAGACGGGCAGACAGACCTGGAGACAGACGGACACATGGACAAATGGATGGACGGACAGACACAGAGGGAGACAGACGGACAGACAAAGAGATGGGCGGATGGACACACGGACAGCCGGACAGCCGTGCACCTCCCACTGTCCTCCGCTGGGAGGAGGAGGAGGAGGAGGAGGAGGAGGAGGAGGAGGAGGCGGAGGAGGAGGAGGAGGAGGCGGAGCCATGGCCCGTGGTGGAGCTGAGCCTGCAGCCTGGGCCCTGATCATGGCGCCGCCCGGATCACCCCAGCCCCCCCCCCCCCCGCATGCACACACGTACCCAGGGTTAGGGTACTGAGTCCTCCTGTGTGGGTGCTGGGTGCTCAGTCCTCCCCCGGCATCTCCACACAAGATTCTGGGTGCTCAGTCCCCCCTGGCGTCTCCACACAAGGTGCTGGGTGCTCAGTCTTCCTTTGTTAGTGCTGGGTGCTCAGTCCTCCCCCGGTGTCTGCATATGAGGTGCTGGGTGCTCAGTCCTCCCGTGCCTCCACACAAAGTCCTGGGTGCTCAGTCTTCTCATGTGGGTGCTGGGCATTTAGTCCTGTGTCCCACACGAGGGCCTGCGTGCTCAGTCCTCCTCCCATGAATCCACAGGAGGCGCTGGGCGCTCAGTTCTCCTCCCGTTCCTCCACACGAGGTGCTGGGTGCTCAGTCCTCCTGTGTGTGTGCTAGGCGCTCAGTCCTCCTCTCGTGCCTCCGTGAGGGGTGCTGGGTGCTTGGTCACTCTCTGGGCCGCAGGGCCTGGCTCACTGTCTGTCGCTTCGGCTGCCCACAGGGGAAGGGAGAGACGGACAGACGGGTGGACACAGAGACAGGGAGGGAGACACACAGACAGGAACAGGCACTAACACAGACAGACAAACAGACAGACAGACGGTTAGACCGGCTGTGGGACAGTCAGGCAGCTAGAGAGACACAGACAGATGGACAGGGAGATAGACAGACAGGGAGCCAGACAGACAGACAGACAAGGAGACAGTCGGATGGACGGACAGATGGAAAGACAGACAGGGAGACGGACAAATGGACAGACAGACATAGATGGACGGATGGACAGGGAGACTGACAGACGGACAGATGGACAGACAGATGAACGAAAAGACACAGATGGAAAGACAGAGACACAGACGGACGAACAGGGAGGACAGATGGACAAATAGGGAGACAGGGAGAGAGACAGATGGACAGACAGACGGACAGACAGACAGACGGACACACAGACGGACACACAAGCAGTGTGACAGACACAGAGACAGTCGGACGGCAGACAGACGGATGGACAGATAGACGGACAGATGGACGAACAGGGAGACAGATGGACAGACTGACATGCAGCGAGAGACAGATGGACAGACAGATGGGCAGACGCACAGAGCGACAAGGAGACAGACGGATGGACGGACAGACAGGGACCAATGAACGTAGACAGATGGACGGACGCACAGAGCGACAGGCGCACAGGGTCCCAGGCCTGGGGACAGACAGACGGACAGACGGATGGGCAGGGAAACCGAGGCAGACAGACAGACGGGTGGACACAGGGACAACTGAGAGAGAGACGGACAGACGGACACACGGACAGGCAAGGGGCCTAGGGGAGGGCGGGGAGGAGGGGGACTGGGGCTCGAATCCCGGCCCGGCACCCAGCCACCCGGCACCCAGCTACTCAGCACCCAGCACCCATTACCCAGCCACCCAGGTTCTCAGCCCTCAGCACCCAGGTACTCAGCACCCCAACCCCCAGTACCCAGCCAGCACTCACCTACTCAGCACCCAGTACTGAGCACCCAGGTACTCAACCCTCAGTGCCCTCAGCACCCAGCGAACCAGTACCCAGCACCCAGCCACCCACTACCCAGCTACCCAGCAACCAGCCACCCACACAGCTACCCAGCTACCAAGTACCCAGCCACCCAGCACCTAACCCCCCAGCACCCAGTACCAACACCCAGCCAATCAGCATCCAGTCCCCAGCTACTCAGCACCCAGCCACCCAGCACCCAGTACCCAGCATCCCAGCCAGCCAGTACCCAGCTACCCAGTACCCAGCACCCAGCCACCCAGCACCCAGCTACTCAGCACCCAGATGCCAGCCTTCAGCATGCAGCTACTCAGCACCTAGCCCCCATTACCCATCATGCAACTACTAAGCACCCAACCAGTACCCAGCACCCAGCGACTCAGTACCTAGCCACCCAGCACCCAGTCCCCAGCACCCAGCTATTCACCACCCAGGTACCCAGCACCAAGTACCCAGCAACCCAGCACTCAGCTACTCAGCACCCAGTATCCAGTTATTTGGACCTCAGCATCCAGCTAGTCAGCACCCAGCCACCCAGCTACTCAACCCAGTACCTAGCACCCAGCCGCCAACCACCCAGCACCCAGTACCTAGTACCTAGCCAATCAGCGTCCAGTACCCAGCTACTCAGCACCCAGCCACTCAGCTACCCAGCTACCCAGCACCTAATCCAGCACCTAGTACCCAGCCAACCAGTACCCAGCACCAGGACACAACCACTCAGCACCCATCACCCAGTACCCAGCACCCAGCCAACCAGCCCCCAGCACCCAGCTACTCAGCACCCAGACACCCAGCACCCAGTACCCAGCTACTCAGCACCCAGCCACCCAGCTACCCAGCTATCCAGCACCTAATCCAGCACCTAGTACCAAGCCACCCAGCACCAGGACACAACCACTCAGCACCCATCACCCAGTACCCAGCACCCAGCCAACCAGCCCCCAGCACCCAGCTACTCAGCACCCAGTACCCAGCTACCCATCACCCAGTACCCAGCACTCAGAACCCAGCCACCCAGCTAGCCAGCAGCCAGTACCCAGCTACTGAGCACCCAGTTCCCAGAACCCTGCTACTCAGACCCCAGGCACCTAGTACCTAGCACCCAGCACTCATCTAACCAGTACCCAGCACCCAACTACTCAGACCACACCATCCAGCTACTCAACACCCAGCTACCAAGCACCCAGTCACCCAGCACCCAACCACCCAGCACCCAGTACCTAGCACCCAGACACCCAGTAAACAGCCCCTAGCCACCCAGCACCCAGTACCCAGCACCCAGCTACCTAGTATTTAGCACTCAGCACCCAGAACCCCCAGCTTGCAAATTGCACACCCGTGTATCATTTTACCCTGTTTTGACTCCACTGCCTCTGTCCCGCCTGTCCGCTCTGCCCCACCCAGCCCCCCATCCATCGCCCGTCCTGCCCTGGCCTGAGCCTTCCAGTGCCCCAAGCAGAAACAACAGGAAACCGCCAGGGTGGGGCGGGGCTGGCCAAGGAAAGCAAAGATTTATCATTTCAACTTCACATCTGAGTAGTTCATTAAGAATGGGTAGCCATTTGACAGGCAGATACCAATGGGGAAGATTCCAGGAAGAAGAGACAGAGACAGGAACACAGGAAGAGAACAACTCTCTAGAAACCAGGAATTCCTGCTGCTGAATGCCATAAGCATTGTGAAAATTAAAAAGAAGCTGGGGTCAATTTGGGCTCCTTCCATAAGGCAGTGGAGAAGAGGTATTTAAGCATAAGACATACATTTTAGAAGTGTCCCAATGTACAGGGTGCTGGTGGCTCATGCCTGTCTGTCATCCTAGCTACTCAGAAGGCTGACCTTTGAGGATCATGTTTGAATGCCAGTGAAGACAAGAATGTCTGTTAAAGAGTCTCATCTCCAATTAACTACAAAAAAAAACAAAAACAAAAACCTGGAAGAGGCACTGTGGCTCAAAGAGACAGAGGACTAGCCTTGAAAGGAAAGGAAGAAGGGCTGGGAATATGGCCTAGTGGTAGAGTGCTTGCCTTGTATACATGAAGCCATGGGTTCAATTCCTCACCACCACATATAGCAAAAAGCAAGAAGTGGAGCAATGGCTCAAGTGGTAGTGTACTAGCCTTGAGCAAAACAAAAACAAAAGCCTGGGACAGTGCTCAGGACCTGAGTCCAGGACTGGCAATGAAGGAAGGAAGGAAGGAAGGAAGGAAGGAAGGAAGGAAGGAAGGAAGGAAGGAAGGAAGGAAGGAAGGAAGGGAGAAAAGAAAGAGAGGAAGAAAGAAAGAGAGAAAGGAACATAGTGAGTGAACTCAGGGTCAGCACCTGCGTTCATGCCCCACAAACAATAACAACAACAAAGAATCCACAAAATGCTAGTTTTCCAATAAAAGATTAAAAATTTGTTAGAAATATGTTGCTAACTTATTAAAAAAAGACCCTAACACTTCAATTTTTAAATTTAGCTCAAATGAGCAAAGCATCAGGCAGAACTTCATATGGTCCTATTTAAAAGGATCACATTGGCACTGAACTACATTGAGCTCCTACATCATCATCAGTATAGAGAAAATGAGTCTAACCTTACATTTCTTGTTTTTCAGAAAATGGAAAATGCTGAACTCTCATATAATTATTACTTCTAAATAGGCATAATTAGTTGGTTGAGAGCAATCATGATAGACCTAGTAGTTTTCAATGTTATCAAAAGTTCTAAAGGCCATCGTTGATCAGGAATCTTATTTTAGAATAATCCTCACAGCTACCATGTGCCAGCAAAAAACTCAGCCTTATAATTAGAAAGACACCATCACCTCCACTTGGAGTAGCCAGCAGCCTCTCAATGTGTTTTCCTTTTTTTTAAAAAAAAAATATATATAATTACTTATTTATTGTCAAAGTGATATACAGAGGGGTCACAGATCCATACATTAAGCCATGTTTTCTTATACGCAAATTATGATTTCAATACATACCCGATCTAATATTCAGGATGTTTCAGGAATGAAATGAGATAATTAATGTAAGATCAATTACCAACAATTTTTAGAAAGCCGAGCTGTATGAAAGCTCACACCTCATTGTTGGATCCTCAGAATTCATAGCATCTAGGACCATGCAACTCATTGTGTTTTACATCACACTTCTTCATATACATATGGGACCATCATATTATATTTCATTGTCCTTTCAAGGGTTCTACTCATTTATTTTTTTAAAGAAAATCTCAATACCAAAATGTGCACTCTAGTTCTCTAATTCTCTAAGAATAATGTAGTTTGCTGCATACAAACTACTGTCATTATGTATTTCTAAGCCATGTACATTGAACATAACAAAATGTGTTAAAATTAAAACACATGATTTAGCCAGGCACCTGGGGCTCATACCGGTAAACCTGGATACTCAGCAAGCTGAGATGCAGAGGGTCAGGGTTCAAAGCCAGCCCATTCAGTAAAGTCCAAAAGACTCCATCTCCAATTAACCAGTGAAATGCTGGGCTAGATGTGTAAGTGGCAGAATACCAGCTGAGTGGGCATACATGCCAGGATGAAGCCTTGAATTCAAACCTTGTTACTACAGGTGGTGGGAGAGGAGAGGAGAGAAAAGGGGAGGACAGGGGAGAGGAGTGGAGGGGAGGAGAGGGGAAGGGAGGGGAGGACAGGAGAGGAGAGGAGAGGAGAGAGAGCACAATACATGGTTTAATAAGATTCTAATAGTTCAATACCTATTTTGGTAGCTTTAGACTGGTTTACAGAAGGAAAAGATATTTCACAAGTGAATGAACGATTATGGAAAGCAAATTGCTGTCTTCCACATAATAAACACATAAACAATCTTCCAAGTAATGTTTTACATCTACATAACTGATTAACTAGAAAATATGCCAAAATACTTGAATTAGGAAAAGCAGTTCATCACTTAAAATATTGTAATTTATCTTTACAATCAGTTTGTAAAAACAACAACAACAAAAACAAAAAAGTAGCTGCTAAGTGCCAGTGGCTCTCACCTGTAATCCTAACTTCTCAGAAGCTTATGAGCTGAGACTCACAGCTCAAATCCATCCAGGCAGGAAAGTCTATGAGACTCATCTCCAAATAACTACCAAAAAAAGCTGGAAGTGGACCTGTAGTTCAAATGATAGTCTGCTAGCCTTCAGCACAAGAACAGCACCCAAGCCCTGAGTTCAAGCCTCAGGACTGGCATAATGAACAATCATAAATAGACCCAACATATTCGACTAGCAATGTGGCTTAGCGGCAGAGTGCTCACCTAGCATGCATGAAGCCCTGGGTTCCATTCCTCCCCACCACATAAACAGAAAAAGGTGGAAGTAGTGCTGTGTGTGTGTGTGTGAATAAAAGCAGCTCAGGGACAGTGCTCAAGCCCTGAGTTCAAGCCTCAGAACTGGCAAAATAAAAACAACATTAAATTAAGTATATAACCTTCCTGGTAATACTAATGAGAAATCATTACTCCAAGGCCCAGGACTGGCCAAAAAAAAAAAAAAAGAACCTAAATGCTTACATACAGTACTTAGAAATTTTCTAAGCACTATCTGCTGTGTATCTGTTTTCTAATACTGTACAGTAATATGGTAATACTATCATGACATTATAGCTGATTAATATACTCTATGAAGTTTTTAGTAAGTGCCACCACAGTAACAGCAGCTAACTGAGTATTACCACAAGTAATTAAGACCATGAGTGACAGGTGGTTGAACTTCTCTTTGTGTTTAAAAAACAAAATGAGTTTTCACACAAAAGGAGAAGGGACGGACTCACGGGAGGGGCCCAGAGAAGGTGATATCTACCAACTTTTTCGAAGTGACTATGTAAGGAATTAAAAACATAGTCCTCTACTTTGAGAATTGTACTCAAGTCAAAAGTCCCTTCTGGTGGCCACCCATCTTGAAAGTGAGCCACTCAGAAGAGCAGAGAGTCACCCACTTTCGTTTCTTGATCTCTACACTATTATTGTGAGTAACTTCCTTCCAGTGGGCTAAAGTCAAGCCCACGGGAGTGGAAGGGACGTTGCCCATGCCTATCAGTCTCGTCAGTTGTGCAGTCCACAAAATAACAAGAGGTAAAACAATTCCAATAAAACAGAAGAAACAATACACACAGGCCTGATATTTAAAAGACTTACAAAATGGAGATCTCCTAAGCTGATCCGCTGGCTCCTGTGAAGAAGCAAAAGTAGCAGACCCAAGATCAAGGTGGGCAGGTTGAGCCTCCGTTAGGAGGCCCTCCTGGTCAGTTCCTGCCAAAAAGCGAACTGACTTGCACCATACAAGAAAGGCGAGGTTGGACGATCACGATGGGCACCCCACCACCTTGGGACCAAGAGAAGGAAGAAGAGGCAAGGGATTCTGGCACACAGGCCTGCCCCGCTCTCTGCTTGCAGCTCCATGCTTCTTGGTGTAGACCTGAGCGGTAATGAATGCCTTCCCAGGTTGGGGCACTACTGGGGGCCTAATCCTGTGGTCCTGTTGCATTCCCATTTCTCCCTTGATTTCTTTCCCCCAAAGTTTATTGCTACCCAGGTCACCCAAGCTGCATGGTTGAGGGAACAGGATACTGGTGAGGACAGCAGCGGGAGGCACAAGTGCCAATGGACTGGCCAGTAAGCAGCGCTGGGCTCCTTAGCCACGCCCACCACAAGAATATCACCCTTGACTTGAGCAAGTAGGACAGTCCCCTGAAACCCTTTAGCACCTTCCAAGCCACTGTGTACTGGGTGCGCTCGAATGTGCATATGTGTGCCCGTGCTTGCTTACATTCGTGTGTGTTTGTTCCTGATGCTGTACATGGGTGTGCTTACTAAGCCAAAGTCTGTGTATGTGTAAATAGGTATGTGGATGTAGATCCAGGAGGACCCGGCACAGTGTGTTATGAGTGAGCATGTGGAGGTGGCGGGAAGGGAGAAAGAGAAAGAGAGAGAGAGAGTCATCTCGCCTATGAGGAATTCTTTGTTCATGTGCGGTTGTATGAGTGTGTCATGTATGCGGTTGGACATAGGGAGTTCCAATTGTGTGCATGTTTACTTGCTTATTTGAAGTTCCCAGACACCGATCATTTGGCAAAGTCTCCCCTTTTGTGCTGTCCTCTGCACAAAGGTCTCCGGAATTGAGGCCCGGGATACCTAGCTGCCTTTGCTCTTGGAGATCTGCATGACAGTGACAATGACGCCTATGAATACTGTTGCTGGGTGCTAGTGTGCCTTGGTCGAGGCAGGGAAGGGTCAGATATCCCTTTCCCTGGTGTCCGTACTTGATGCCAAGCTGCCTCTGCTCTTGGAGATCTGCATGACAGTGATGATGCTGCCTATGAATATCATTGCTGGGTGCTAGTGTGCCTTGGTCACGTCAGGGAAGGGTCAGATATCCCTTTCCCTGGTGTCTTAGCAGAGCTTCCTGAAGGAGCCTAAAACATATGGCTGTGAGCCACGGGCACCAGGATTGCCAGCTCCTGCCTCTAGCCAGTATAATCCTTGGCTGCTCAATAGCAGGAAGTAGCAGGCAGGGATCTGGGCCAGAGAGGCCAAGGCAAGCGGGAAGACAAGAGTTAAGCAGACACTAGCGCAGAAAGGAGATGCCCAGATTCGCTGACCTGCTAACCTTGTATCTCCCTTATGCTCTGAGCAAGAGAGATGAGGTTGATTGTGAGAGAGGTGGCGGATCCATACACCAGCCACTTCCAGGACTGGCAAGGGCAGAGGCGGTGGGGAGCTGTGTCACACGGGTTCAACCAGGATGTGGGAAGATGGAGCAGGAGGGGAGGTGGAAAGTGTATTTGCCTAGGACCCTGGCCCAAGCCGTTCCCAGCAGAATGGTCAGGGGAGGGATGTGCGGCTCTACACATCCTGTGCATCCCCGAAGGCCTGTGAGAACTAGTGAGAACTTACAGCAAACCCCCAAGGGGCCCTGTGCCCTTTTTGCTATGGCAACTCCAGTTGGAACACTGGCTCAAGTCAGCAGGAGGCGCCTAGTACCTGGCCATGTCACAGAGCTCCAAATCATATGGGCACTGCCCAGAGGCTTCCCAGCACCCCAGGTGCAAATGCACTGTTAGTGAGGCACCGGGAGGCCCTGCTGGCCTGTGAGCACCAACTGCCTACCTCTAAGCAGCCTCACTACCCCTCCCTTAAGGCTGTTCCTGTTGGAATGCAAATGAAAGCACACATCAACAAAGTGGGCAAGGAATGGAGAAACAAAACATCCGGCCACCCCCTGGAGGCTTTTCTGCATAGTGGGTCGCATATGTGCAGTCCTTCCTGCTCAGAAAAACACAGGGCTGCTGCCTAGCAAGCCAGGCAAGGTCTTCAGGTGGTCTTGGCCAAGGGGGCAGAGGCCGTTTCCAGACCAATCGGATGTCAGTCATAAAACCAGAAGGCAGGAAAGGAGTGCCGCTTCCCTCCTACCTTTGTCACAAACCTCCTGTGCACAGAAAAGGAGCAGAGGGGCTTGGGCACAGAGCAGGCAGACAACAGATTAGATAAATGGGGATTGGTGTTCACCAGAGGACTGAGAGATCCCAGGTGTGCAGAGGGTGAGAGCAGAGGGAGATTTGGAGAAGATAAGAAGGGCTAGGCCAGGGTGAGGCAGTTGTAATTTCCCCAGAAGAAGTGAAGAGGTGCATGGGGAGGTGTGCAGCCTGTGAACCTCAAGAGGAGGAGGGGGAAATTGGGAAGCAGAGGCAGAGGCAAAGAGGCAGTGACGCAGAGGCATGTGTGAGTTGAAAGCAGTCCAGAGCAGCAAGGCAGGGACAGGAGGGCTAGGAGAGAGAACTCGGAGGGACTTATCAGCAAAGGAGGTATGTGTGCAGGGGACAAGCCTCAGGAACTCAGCTGCAGATGGCAGGTGGTGGCTAGGAAGGCCAGGTTGGGCGCCCCACCACCCTGGGACCAAGTAGAAGGGAGAAGAGGCAAGGGATTCTGGGGCACAGGCCTGTCCCATTCTCTGCGCGCAGCGCTGGGCTTTAGGGTGTAGACTTTAGGGGTAACGAATGCCATCCTTGGTTGGGGCACTACTGGGGCGTAATCATGTGGTCCTGTTACATTGACATTTCTGCCTTGATTGCTTTCCCGAAGAGTTTGTTGCTACCCAGGTCTCCGAAGCTGCATGGTTCAGGGAATGGGACACTGGTGAGGACAGCAAGGGGAGGCCCAAGTGACAATGGACTGTCCAGTAAGCAGCGCTGGGCTCCTTAGCCACGCCCACCACGAGAACATCACCCTGGACTTGAGCAAGTAGGACACAGTCCTCGAAAACCCCTTACACCTTCCAAGCCACTGTGTACTGGGTGCGCTCACGTGTGCGTGTGTGTGCCCCTGCTTGCCTACATGCGTGTGTTCCTGATGCTGTACAAGAGTGTGCTTCCTAAGCCTAAGTCTGCATATGTGCAAATAGGTATGTGGATGTAGATCCAGGAGGACCCGGCACAGTGTGTTATAGTGAGCATGTGGGGGTGGCGGGGAGGAAGAGAGAGAAAGAGAGAGAGAGAGAGTTGGCTCGCCTGTGAGGAATTTTTTGTTCATGTGCGGTTGCAGGAGTGTGTCAGGTATGAGGTTGGACAGAGGGAGTTCAAAGTGTTTACACGTTACTTGTTTTTTGAAGTTCCTGGAAACCAATCATATGGCGAAGGCTCCCCTCTTGTACTGTCCGCTACACAAAGGTCTCCGTACTTGATGCCAAGCTGCCTCTGCCCTTGGAGATCTGCATGACAGTGATGATGCTGCCTATGAATATCATTGCTGGGTGCTAGTGTGCCTTGGTCACGGCAGGGAAGGGTCAGATATCCCTTTCCCTGGTGTCTTAGCAGAGCTTCCTGAAGGAGCCTAAAACATATGGCTGTGAGCCACGGGCACCAGGATTGCCAGCTCCTGCCTCTAGCCAGTATAATCCTTGGCTGCTCAATAGCAGGAAGTAGCAGGCAGGGATCTGGGCCAGAGAGGCCAAGGCAAGCGGGAAGACAAGAGTTAAGCAGACACTAGCGCAGAAAGGAGATGCCCAGGTTCGCTGACCTGCTAACCTTGTATCTCCCTTATGCTCTGAGCAAGAGAGATGAGGTTGATTGTGAGAGAGGTGGCGGATCCATACACCAGCCACTTCCAGGACTGGCAAGGGCAGAGGCGGTGGGGAGCTGTGTCACACGGGTTCAACCAGGATGTGGGAAGATGGAGCAGGAGGGGAGGTGGAAAGTGTATTTGCCTAGGACCCTGGCCCAAGCCGTTCCCAGCAGAATGGTCAGGGGAGGGATGTGCGGCTCTACACATCCTGTGCATCCCCGAAGGCCTGTGAGAACTAGTGAGAACTTACAGCAAACCCCCAAGGGGCCCTGTGCCCTTTTTGCTATGGCAACTGCAGTTGGAACACTGGCTCAAGTCAGCAGGAGGCGCCTAGTACCTGGCCATGTCACAGAGCTCCAAACCATATGGGCACTGCCCAGAGGCTTCCCAGCACCCCAGGTGCAAATGCACTGTTAGTGAGGCACCAGGAGGCCCTGCTGGCCTGTGAGCACCAACTGCCTACCTCTAAGCAGCCTCACTACCCCTCCCTTAAGGCTGTTCCTGTTGGAATGCAAATGAAAGCACACATCAACAAAGTGGGCAAGGAATGGAGAAACAAAACATCCGGCCACCCCCTGGAGGCTTTTCTGCATAGTGGGTCGCATATGTGCAGTCCTTCCTGCTCAGAAAAACACAGGGCTGCTGCCTAGCAGCCAGGCAAGGTCTTCAGGTGGTCTTGGCCAAGGGGGCAGAGGCCGTTTCCAGACCAATCGGATGTCAGTCATAAAACCAGAAGGCAGGAAAGGAGTGCCGCTTCCCTCCTACCTTTGTCACAAACCTCCTGTGCACAGAAAAGGAGCAGAGGGGCTTGGGCACAGAGCAGGCAGACAACAGATTAGATATATGGGGATTGGTGTTCACCAGAGGACTGAGAGATCCCAGGTGTGCAGAGGGTGAGAGCAGAGGGAGATTTGGAGAAGATAAGAAGGGCTAGGCCAGGGTGAGGCAGTTGTAATTTCCCCAGAAGAAGTGAAGAGGTGCATGGGGAGGTGTGCAGCCTGTGAACCTCAGGAGGAGGAGGGGGAAATTGGGAAGCAGAGGCAGAGGCAAAGAGGCAGTGACGCAGAGGCATGTTTGAGTTGAAAGCAGTCCAGAGCAGCAAGGCAGGGACAGGAGGGCTAGGAGAGAGAACTCGGAGGGACTTATCAGCAAAGGAGGTATGTGTGCAGGGGACAAGCCTCAGGAACTCAGCTGCAGATGGCAGGTGGTGCCTAGGAAGGCCAGGTTGGGCGCCCCACCACCCTGGGACCAAGTAGAAGGGAGAAGAGGCAAGGGATTCTGGGGCACAGGCCTGCCCCATTCTCTGCGCGCAGCGCTGGGCTTTAGGGTGTAGACCTGAGGGGTAACGAATGCCATCCTTGGTTGGGGCACTACTGGGGCGTAATCATGTGGTCCTGTTACATTGACATTTCTGCCTTGATTGCTTTCCTGAAGAGTTTGTTGCTACCCAGGTCTCCGAAGATGCATGGTTCAGGGAATGGGACACTGGTGAGGACAGCAAGGGGAGGCCCAAGTGACAATGGACTGTCCAGTAAGCAGCGCTGGGCTCCTTAGCCACGCCCACCACGAGAATAACACCCTGGACTTGAGCAAGTAGGACACAGTCCTCGAAAACCCCTTAGCACCTTCCAAGCCACTGTGTACTTGTTGCACTCACGTGTGCGTGTGTGTGCCCCTGCTTGCCTACATGCGTGTGTTCCTGATGCTGTACAAGAGTGTGCTTCCTAAGCCTAAGTCTGCATGTGTGCAAATAGGTATGTGGATGTAGATCCAGGAGGACACGGCACAGTGTGTTATAGTGAGCATGTGGGGGTGGCGGGGAGGAAGAGAGAGAAAGAGAGAGAGAGAGAGTCGGCTCGCCTGTGAGGAATTTTTTGTTCATGTGCGGTTGCATGAGTGTGTCATGTATGAGGTTGGACAGAGGGAGTTCAAAGTGTTTACACGTTACTTGTTTTTTGAAGTTCCCAGAAATCAATCATATGGCGAAGGCTCCGCTCTTGTGCTGTCCGCTACACAAAGGTCTCCGTACTTGATGCCAAGCTGCCTCTGCCCTTGGAGATCTGCATGACAGTGATGATGCTGCCTATGAATATCATTGCTGGGTGCTAGTGTGCCTTGGTCACGGCAGGGAAGGGTCAGATATCCCTTTCCCTGGTGTCTTAGCAGAGCTTCCTGAAGGAGCCTAAAACATATGGCTGTGAGCCACGGGCACCAGGATTGCCAGCTCCTGCCTCTAGCCAGTATAATCCTTGGCTGCTCAATAGCAGGAAGTAGCAGGCAGGGATCTGGGCCAGAGAGGCCAAGGCAAGCGGGAAGACAAGAGTTAAGCAGACACTAGCGCAGAAAGGAGATGCCCAGATTCGCTGACCTGCTAACCTTGTATCTCCCTTATGCTCTGAGCAAGAGAGATGAGGTTGATTGTGAGAGAGGTGGCGGATCCATACACCAGCCACTTCCAGGACTGGCAAGGGCAGAGGCGGTGGGGAGCTGTGTCACACGGGTTCAACCAGGATGTGGGAAGATGGAGCAGGAGGGGAGGTGGAAAGTGTATTTGCCTAGGACCCTGGCCCAAGCCGTTCCCAGCAGAATGGTCAGGGGAGGGATGTGCGGCTCTACACATCCTGTGCATCCCCGAAGGCCTGTGAGAACTAGTGAGAACTTACAGCAAACCCCCAAGGGGCCCTGTGCCCTTTTTGCTATGGCAACTCCAGTTGGAACACTGGCTCAAGTCAGCAGGAGGCGCCTAGTACCTGGCCATGTCACAGAGCTCCAAACCATATGGGCACTGCCCAGAGGCTTCCCAGCACCCCAGGTGCAAATGCACTGTTAGTGAGGCACCAGGAGGCCCTGCTGGCCTGTGAGCACCAACTGCCTACCTCTAAGCAGCCTCACTACCCCTCCCTTAAGGCTGTTCCTGTTGGAATGCAAATGAAAGCACACATCAACAAAGTGGGCAAGGAATGGAGAAACAAAACATCCGGCCACCCCCTGGAGGCTTTTCTGCATAGTGGGTCGCATATGTGCAGTCCTTCCTGCTCAGAAAAACACAGGGCTCCTGCCTAGCAAGCCAGGCAAGGTCTTCAGGTGGTCTTGGCCAAGGGGGCAGAGGCCGTTTCCAGACCAATCGGATGTCAGTCATAAAACCAGAAGGCAGGAAAGGAGTGCCGCTTCCCTCCTACCTTTGTCACAAACCTCCTGTGCACAGAAAAGGAGCAGAGGGGCTTGGGCACAGAGCAGGCAGACAACAGATTAGATAAATGGGGATTGGTGTTCACCAGAGGACTGAGAGATCCCAGGTGTGCAGAGGGTGAGAGCAGAGGGAGATTTGGAGAAGATAAGAAGGGCTAGGCCAGGGTGAGGCAGTTGTAATTTCCCCAGAAGAAGTGAAGAGGTGCATGGAGAGGTGTGCAGCCTGTGAACCTCAAGAGGAGGAGGGGGAAATTGGGAAGCAGAGGCAGAGGCAAAGAGGCAGTGACGCAGAGGCATGTGTGAGTTGAAAGCAGTCCAGAGCAGCAAGGCAGGGACAGGAGGGCTAGGAGAGAGAACTCGGAGGGAGTTATCAGCAAAGGAGGTATGTGTGCAGGGGACAAGCCTCAGGAACTCAGCTGCAGATGGCAGGTGGTGGCTAGGAAGGCCAGGTTGGGCGCCCCACCAACCTGGGACCAATTAGAAGGGAGAAGAGGCAAGGGATTCTGGGGCACAGGCCTGCCCCATTCTCTGCGCTCAGCGCTGGGCTTTAGGGTGTAGACCTGAGGGGTAACGAATGCCATCCTTGGTTGGGGCACTACTGGGGCGTAATCATGTGGTCCTGTTACATTGACATTTCTGCCTTGATTGCTTTCCCGAAGAGTTTGTTGCTACCCAGGTCTCCGAAGCTGCATGGTTCAGGGAATGGGAGACTGGTGAGGACAGCAGGGGGAGGCCCAAGTGCCAATGGACTGTCCAGTAAGCAGCGCTGGGCTCCTTAGCCACGCCCACCACAAGAACAACACCCTGGACTTGAGCAAGTAGGACACAGTCCTCGAAAACCCCTTAGCACCTTCCAAGCCACTGTGTACTTGGTGCACTCACGTGTGCGTGTGTGTGCCCCTGCTTGCCTACATGCGTGTGTTCCTGATGCTGTACAAGTGTGTGCTTCCTAAGCCTAAGTCTGCATATGTGCAAATAGGTATGTGGATGTAGATCCAGGAGGACCTGGCACAGTGTGTTATAGTGAGCATGTGAGGGTGGCGGGGAGGAAGAGAGAGAAAGAGAGAGAGAGAGGCGGCTCGCCTGTGAGGAATTTTTTGTTCATGTGCGGTTGCATGAGTGTGTCAGGTATGAGGTTGGACAGAGGGAGTTCAAAGTGTTTACACGTTACTTGTTTTTTGAAGTTCCCGGAAACCAATCATATGGCGAAGGCTCCCCTCTTGTGCTGTCCTCTACACAAAGGTCTCCGTACTTGATGCCAAGCTGCCTCTGCTCTTGGAGATCTGCATGACAGTGATGATGCTGCCTATGAATATCATTGCTGTGTGCTAGTGTGCCTTGGTCACGGCAGGGAAGGGTCAGATATCCCTTTCCCTGGTGTCTTAGCAGAGCTTCCTGAAGGAGCCTAAAACATATGGCTGTGAGCCACGGGCACCAGGATTGCCAGCTCCTGCCTCTAGCCATTATAATCCTTGGCTGCTCAATAGCAGGAAGTAGCAGGCAGGGATCTGGGCCAGAGAGGCCAAGGCAAGCGGGAAGACAAGAGTTAAGCAGACACTAGCGCAGAAAGGAGATGCCCAGATTCGCTGACCTGCTAACCTTGTATCTCCCTTATGCTCTGAGCAAGAGAGATGAGGTTGATTGTGAGAGAGGTGGCGGATCCATACACCAGCCACTTCCAGGACTGGCAAGGGCAGAGGCGGTGGGGAGCTGTGTCACACGGGTTCAACCAGGATGTGGGAAGATGGAGCAGGAGGGGAGGTGGAAAGTGTATTTGCCTAGGACCCTGGCCCAAGCCGTTCCCAGCAGAATGGTCAGGGGAGGGATGTGCGGCTCTACACATCCTGTGCATCCCCGAAGGCCTGTGAGAACTAGTGAGAACTTACAGCAAACCCCCAAGGGGCCCTGTGCCCTTTTTGCTATGGCAACTCCAGTTGGAACACTGGCTCAAGTCAGCAGGAGGCGCCTAGTACCTGGCCATGTCACAGAGCTCCAAACCATATGGGCACTGCCCAGAGGCTTCCCAGCACCCCAGGTGCAAATGCACTATTAGTGAGGCACCAGGAGGCCCTGCTGGCCTGTGAGCACCAACTGCCTACCTCTAAGCAGCCTCACTACCCCTCCCTTAAGGCTGTTCCTGTTGGAATGCAAATGAAAGCACACATCAACAAAGTGGGCAAGGAATGGAGAAACAAAACATCCGGCCACCCCCTGGAGGCTTTTCTGCATAGTGGGTCGCATATGTGCAGTCCTTCCTGCTCAGAAAAACACACGGCTGCTGCCTAGCAAGCCAGGCAAGGTCTTCAGGTGGTCTTGGCCAAGGGGGCAGAGGCCGTTTCCAGACCAATCGGATGTCAGTCATAAAACCAGAAGGCAGGAAAGGAGTGCCGCTTCCCTCCTACCTTTGTCACAAACCTCCTGTGCACAGAAAAGGAGCAGAGGGGCTTGGGCACAGAGCAGGCAGACAACAGATTAGATAAATGGGGATTGGTGTTCACCAGAGGACTGAGAGATCCCAGGTGTGCAGAGGGTGAGAGCAGAGGGAGATTTGGAGAAGATAAGAAGGGCTAGGCCAGGGTGAGGCAGTTGTTATTTCCCCAGAAGAAGTGAAGAGGTGCATGGGGAGGTGTGCAGCCTGTGAACCTCAAGAGGAGGAGGGGGAAATTGGGAAGCAGAGGCAGAGGCAAAGAGGCAGTGACACAGAGGCATGTGTGAGTTGAAAGCAGTCCAGAGCAGCAAGGCAGGGACAGGAGGGCTAGGAGAGAGAACTCGGAGGGACTTATCAGCAAAGGAGGTATGTGTGCAGGGGACAAGCCTCAGGAACTCAGCTGCAGATGGCAGGTGGTGGCTAGGAAGGCCAGGTTGGGCGCCCCACCAACCTGGGACCAAGTAGAAGGGAGAAGAGGCAAGGGATTCTGGGGCACAGGCCTGCCCCATTCTCTGCGCGCAGCGCTGGGCTTTAGGGTGTAGACCTGAGGGGTAACGAATGCCATCCTTGGTTGGGGCACTACTGGGGCGTAATCATGTGGTCCTGTTACATTGACATTTCTGCCTTGATTGCTTTCCCGAAGAGTTTGTTGCTACCCAGGTCTCCGAAGCTGCATGGTTCAGGGAATGGGAGACTGGTGAGGACAGCAGGGGGAGGCCCAAGTGCCAATGGACTGTCCAGTAAGCAGCGCTGGGCTGCTTAGCCACGCCCACCACAAGAACAACACCCTGGACTTGAGCAAGTAGGACACAGTCCTCGAAAACCCCTTAGCACCTTCCAAGCCACTGTGTACTGGGTGCGCTCACGTGTGCGTGTGTGTGCCCCTGCTTGCCTACATGCGTGTGTTCCTGATGCTGTAGAAGAGTGTGCTTCCTAAGCCTAAGTCTGCATATGTGCAAATAGGTATGTGGATGTAGATCCAGGAGGACACGGCACAGTGTGTTATAGTGAGCATGTGGGGGTGGCGGGGAGGAAGAGAGAGAAAGAGAGAGAGAGAGAGTCGGCTCGCCTGTGAGGAATTTTTTGTTCATGTGCGGTTGCATGAGTGTGTCAGGTATGAGGTTGGACAGAGGGAGTTCAAAGTGTTTACACGTTACTTGTTTTTTGAAGTTCCCGGAAACCAATCATATGGCGAAGGCTCCCCTCTTGTGCTGTCCTCTACACAAAGGTCTCCGTACTTGATGCCAAGCTGCCTCTGCTCTTGGAGATCTGCATGACAGTGATGATGCTGCCTATGAATATCATTGCTGTGTGCTAGTGTGCCTTGGTCACGGCAGGGAAGGGTCAGATATCCCTTTCCCTGGTGTCTTAGCAGAGCTTCCTGAAGGAGCCTAAAACATATGGCTGTGAGCCACGGGCACCAGGATTGCCAGCTCCTGCCTCTAGCCAGTATAATCCTTGGCTGCTCAATAGCAGGAAGTAGCAGGCAGGGATCTGGGCCAGAGAGGCCAAGGCAAGCGGGAAGACAAGAGTTAAGCAGACACTAGCGCAGAAAGGAGATGCCCAGATTCGCTGACCTGCTAACCTTGTATCTCCCTTATGCTCTGAGCAAGAGAGATGAGGTTGATTGTGAGAGAGGTGGCAGATCCATACACCAGCCACTTCCAGGACTGGCAAGGGCAGAGGCGGTGGGGAGCTGTGTCACACGGGTTCAACCAGGATGTGGGAAGATGGAGCAGGAGGGGAGGTGGAAAGTGTATTTGCCTAGGACCCTGGCCCAAGCCGTTCCCAGCAGAATGGTCAGGGGAGGGATGTGCGGCTCTACACATCCTGTGCATCCCCGAAGGCCTGTGAGAACTAGTGAGAACTTACAGCAAACCCCCAAGGGGCCCTGTGCCCTTTTTGCTATGGCAACTCCAGTTGGAACACTGGCTCAAGTCAGCAGGAGGCGCCTAGTACCTGGCCATGTCACAGAGCTCCAAACCATATGGGCACTGCCCAGAGGCTTCCCAGCACCCCAGGTGCAAATGCACTGTTAGTGAGGCACCAGGAGGCCCTGCTGGCCTGTGAGCACCAACTGCCTACCTCTAAGCAGCCTCACTACCCCTCCCTTAAGGCTGTTCCTGTTGGAATGCAAATGAAAGCACACATCAACAAAGTGGGCAAGGAATGGAGAAACAAAACATCCGGCCACCCCCTGGAGGCTTTTCTGCATAGTGGGTCGCATATGTGCATTCCTTCCTGCTCAGAAAAACACAGGGCTGCTGCCTAGCAAGCCAGGCAAGGTCTTCAGGTGGTCATGGCCAAGGGGGGCAGAGGCCGTTTCCAGACCAATCGGATGTCAGTCATAAAACCAGAAGGCAGGAAAGGAGTGCCACTTCCCTCCTACCTTTGTCACAAACCTCCTGTGCACAGAAAAGGAGCAGAGGGGCTTGGGCACAGAGCAGGCAGACAACAGACTAGATAAATTGGGTTTGGTGTTCACCAGAGGACTGAGAGATCCCAGGTGTGCAGAGGGTGAGAGCAGAGGGAGATTTGGAGAAGATAAGAAGGGCTAGGCCAGGGTGAGGCAGTTGTAATTTCCCCAGAAGAAGTGAAGAGGTGCATGGGGAGGTGTGCAGCCTGTGAACCTCAAGAGGAGGAGGGGGAAATTGGGAAGCAGAGGCAGAGGCAAAGAGGCAGTGACGCAGAGGCATGTGTGAGTTGAAAGCAGTCCAGAGCAGCAAGGCAGGGACAGGAGGGCTAGGAGAGAGAACTCGGAGGGAGTTATCAGCAAAGGAGGTATGTGTGCAGGGGACAAGCCTCAGGAACTCAGCTGCAGATGGCAGGTGGTGGCTAGGAAGGCCAGGTTGGGCGCCCCACCAACCTGGGACCAAGTAGAAGGGAGAAGAGGCAAGGGATTCTGGGGCACAGGCCTGCCCCATTCTCTGCGCGCAGCGCTGGGCTTTACGGTGTAGACCTGAGGGGTAACGAATGCCATCCTTAGTTGGGGCACTACTGGGGCGTAATCATGTGGTCCTGTTACATTGACATTTCTGCCTTGATTGCTTTCCCGAAGAGTTTGTTGCTACCCAGGTCTCCGAAGCTGCATGGTTCAGGGAATGGGAGACTGGTGAGGACAGCAGGGGGAGGCCCAAGTGCCAAAGGACTGTCCAGTAAGCAGCGCTGGGCTCCTTAGCCACGCCCACCACGAGAACAACACCCTGGACTTGAGCAAGTAGGACACAGTCCTCGAAAAACCCTTAGCACCTTCCAAGCCACTGTGAACTGGGTGCGCTCACGTGTGCGTGTGTGTGCCCCTTCTTGCCTACATGCGTGCATTCCTGATGCTGTACAAGAGTGTGCTTCCTAAGCCTAAGTCCGCATATGTGCAAATAGGTATGTGGATGTAGATCCAGGAGGACCCGGCACAGTGTGTTATAGTGAGCATGTGGGGGTGGCGGGGAGGAAGAGAGAGAAAGAGAGAGAGAGAGAGAGTCGGATCGCCTGTGAGGAATTTTTTGTTCATGTGCGGTTGCATGAGTGTGTCAGGTATGAGGTTGGACAGAGGGAGTTCAAAGTGTTTACACGTTACTTGTTTTTTGAAGTTCCCGGAAACCAATCATATGGCGAAGGCTCCCCTTTTGTGCTGTCCGCGACACAAATGTCTCCGTACTTGATGCCAAGCTGCCTCTGCTCTTGGAGATCTGCATGACAGTGATGATGCTGCCTATGAATATCATTGCTGGGTGCTAGTGTGCCTTGGTCACGGCAGGGAAGGGTCAGATATCCCTTTCCCTGGTGTCTTAGCAGAGCTTCCTGAAGGAGCCTAAAACATATGGCTGTGAGCCACGGGCACCAGGATTGCCAGCTCCTGCCTCTAGCCAGTATAATCCTTGGCTGCTCAATAGCAGGAAGTAGCAGGCAGGGATCTGGGCCAGAGAGGCCAAGGCAAGCGGGAAGACAAGAGTTAAGCAGACACTAGCGCAGAAAGGAGATGCCCAGATTCGCTGACCTGCTAACCTTGTATCTCCCTTATGCTCTGAGCAAGAGAGATGAGGTTGATTGTGAGAGAGGTGGCGGATCCATACACCAGCCACTTCCAGGACTGGCAAGGGCAGAGGCGGGGTGGGGAGCTGTGTCACACGGGTTCAACCAGGATGTGGGAAGATGGAGCAGGAGGGGAGGTGGAAAGTGTATTTGCCTAGGACCCTGGCCCAAGCCGTTCCCAGCAGAATGGTCAGGGGAGGGATGTGCGGCTCTACACATCCTGTGCATCCCCGAAGGCCTGTGAGAACTAGTGAGAACTTACAGCAAACCCCCAAGGGGCCCTGTGCCCTTTTGGTTATGGCAACTCCAGTTGGAACACTGGCTCAAGTCAGCAGGAGGCGCCTAGTACCTGGCCATGTCACAGAGCTCCAAACCATATGGGCACTGCCCAGAGGCTTCCCAGCACCCCAGGTGCAAATGCACTGTTAGTGAGGCACCAGGAGGCCCTGCTGGCCTGTGAGCACCAACTGCCTACCTCTAAGCAGCCTCACTACCCCTCCCTTAAGGCTGTTCCTGTTGGAATGCAAATGAAAGCACACATCAACAAAGTGGGCAAGGAATGGAGAAACAAAACATCCGGCCACCCCCTGGAGGCTTTTCTGCATAGTGGGTCGCATATGTGCAGTCCTTCCTGCTCAGAAAAAACACAGGGCTGCTGCCTAGCAAGCCAGGCAAGGTCTTCAGGTGGTCTTGGCCAAGGGGGCAGAGGCCGTTTCCAGACCAATCGGATGTCAGTCATAAAACCAGAAGGCAGGAAAGGAGTGCCGCTTCCCTCCTACCTTTGTCACAAACCTCCTGTGCACAGAAAAGGAGCAGAGGGGCTTGGGCACAGAGCAGGCAGACAACAGATTAGATAAATGGGGATTGGTGTTCACCAGAGGACTGAGAGATCCCAGGTGTGCAGAGGGTGAGAGCAGAGGGAGATTTGGAGAAGATAAGAAGGGCTAGGCCAGGGTGAGGCAGTTGTAATTTCCACAGAAGAAGTGAAGAGGTGCATGGGGAGGTGTGCAGCCTGTGAACCTCAAGAGGAGGAGGGGGAAATTGGGAAGCAGAGGCAGAGGCAAAGAGGCAGTGACGCAGAGGCATGTGTGAGTTGAAAGCAGTCCAGAGCAGCAAGGCAGGGACAGGAGGGCTAGGAGAGAGAACTCGGAGGGAGTTATCAGCAAAGGAGGTATGTGTGCACGGGACAAGCCTCAGGAACTCAGCTGCAGATGGCAGGTGGTGGCTAGGAAGGCCAGGTTGGGCGCCCCACCAACCTGGGACCAAGTAGAAGGGAGAAGAGGCAAGGGATTCTGGGGCACAGGCCTGCCCCATTCTCTGCGCGCAGCGCTGGGCTTTAGGGTGTAGACCTGAGGGGTAACGAATGCCATCCTTGGTTGGGGCACTACTGGGGCGTAGTCATTTGGTTCTGTTACATTGACATTTCTGCCTTGATTGCTTTCCCGAAGAGTTTGTTGCTACCCAGGTCTCCGAAGCTGCATGGTTCAGGGAATGGGAGACTGGTGAGGACAGCAGGGGGAGGCCCAAGTGCAAATGGACTGTCCAGTAAGCAGCGCTGGGCTCCTTAGCCACGCCCACCACAAGAACAACACCCTGGACTTGAGCAAGTAGGACACAGTCCTCGAAAACCCCTTAGCACCTTCCAAGCCACTGTGTACTGGGTGCGCTCACGTGTGCGTGTGTGTGCCCCTGCTTGCCTACATGCGTGTGTTCCTGATGCTGTACAAGAGTGTGCTTCCTAAGCCTACGTCTGCATATGTGCAAATAGGTATGTGGATGTAGATCCAGGAGGACCCGGCACAGTGTGTTATAGTGAGCATGTGGGGGTGGCGGGGAGGAAGAGAGAGAAAGAGAGAGAGAGAGAGAGTCGGCTCGCCTGTGAGGAATTTTTTGTTCATGTGCGGTTGCATGAGTGTGTCAGGTATGAGGTTGGACAGAGGGAGTTCAAAGTGTTTACACGTTACTTGTTTTTTGAAGTTCCCGGAAACCAATCATATGGCGAAGGCTCCCCTCTTGTGCTGTCCGCTACACAAAGGTCTCCGTACTTGATGCCAAGCTGCCTCTGCTCTTGGAGATCTGCATGACAGTGATGATGCTGCCCATGAATATCATTGCTGGGTTATTGGATAGAGGATATCCCTGTTCAATCCAAGTGAATCAAAGTGGTTTATAGAGAAATCCAGCTCATAATATTTTAGCAGTACTTATTAACTATTGAATACAGGATTGGTTGTTATTTGAAATTGTATTTTTAGGAACACCAAATCTAATTTTATATACAGTTATACCAAGTATCTGTGTATAATTGTGAACTTCTAAGATTTACACATCAGTGCTTGGTAAGGTCTGCTTTGGATCTTAAACAGTGCTCACAGGTGCTCTTAGAGAGGCATTCCCAATCCAAATGGGCAGAAGAAACACAAGATGGCAAAAATGCACTCATATCTCCCACTCAAAACAAGCAGGAAGCAGAGCAGTCAATCAAAGACATAGAAGAGAACCCTCAAAATGCTCTACAAAGTCTACTGATAAACATGTTAAATGAAAAGTTTGAATCCATCCATACATCAATCCATCCATAAAGTAATAGATGATTTCATGGCCTCAACAAAGAGAAAGATAAATGAACTTCAAGAGTCATATGAAAAGATAACTACCCAGCTAAAAGATTTGAGACAGCACTCAAAACCAAATTAATAATGTAAAGATGTCCATGCAGGACCTAAGAGATACTTCTAGCAAGGACATGGAAATCATCAGGAAAGACCAGTCTGAAGGAAAAGAGATTCAAAATCAAGTAACTAGCCTACAGTCTCAAGTAGGTGAAGCAGAGGATCAAATCTCAGGAGCTGAAGATTCCCTAGAATCTATGGAGAAATGTCACACAAAAATACAAAACCAATCCAATCGATAAAACAGATCACTCCAGGGAGCTCCAAGACACAAGCAGGAAGCACTATTTGAGGCGAATAGGAATTGAGAAAAACCAGGAGAAAGAAGTTAATGGAATATGCAACCTATTTAACAGAATATTAGCCAAGAACTTCCCAACTATCCAGGAAGGTAGGCCGATACAGATACAAGAAGCATTTAGAACCCCAAAGCGACCAGATCAGAATAGGACATCCCACTGACACATTGTGATCATAACAGGATCAGTAGAGTCCAAGGAAAGAATCCTTAAAGATGTTACGGAGAAGAAAGTAATCACAAATAAAGGAAAAGCAAGCAGAATTACCCCAGACTTCTCAGCAGAGACCATGAAAAGCAAGGAGATCCTGGAATGAGGTATGCCAAACCCTAAATAATAATAAATATCAACCAAGAATGCTGTACCCAGCTAAACTCTCATTCATAGCTGAAGGTCAAATAAAAGTCTTCCACAGAAAGGAAAAACTGAAACAATGTATCTCCACCAAACCAGCTTTACAGAAAGTCCTCAAAGATGTACTATACAGGGAAAATAATCAAGATCCCAATACAGACAGAGAAATGAACCCTAAATAGAAAACCAGAATATTAGATCAAGAATTGGGAAGACACAGCTTTTAACAAGATAGCTACAATGAAAGGACAAATGATCATCTCTCAAACCTAACTCTCAACATTAATGGACTTAATTCTTCATTCAAACGACATAGGCTCATTACTTGGATCAAACATCAAGATCCGTCTTTCTGCTGCCTCCAAGAGACACATCTATCTAGCAAAAGCAAACTTCTTCTAAAGGTGAAAGGCTGGAATAAAATCTACCAATAAATGGCCCCCAAATGCAGGCTGGAGTGGAATTCTAGCATCAGATAAAATCGACTTCAAATGAAAAATGGTAAGAAGAGACAAAGAAGGTTACTACATACTAATAAAGCGATGTCTCCTACAGGAGGATATAACCATCTTAAATATCCACACACCAAATACAGGAGAACCCAACTTCATCAAACCAACACTACTGACTCTAAAATCACTCATAGTCCCAAACACATTGATTGTTGGAGACTTTAACACTCCACTGTCACCTCTGGACAGACCAACAGGCCAAAAACTGACCAAGGAATCCACAGAACTAATCAACTGCATAGACCAACTAGACTTAACCAACATCTACAGAATATTCCATCAAGCAATACCAGAATACACATTCTTTTCAGCAGCCCATGAAACATTCTCCAAAATATATCACATCTTAGGGCACAAAGAAAATCTGTACAAATTCAGAAGTATCAAAATCATTCCTGCCTTCCCTCAGACCACAATAGATTAAAATTAAAGCTCAACTCAAACAGCCACCACACAAAATGATACAATCCATGGAGACTAAGCAACACACTGCTGAACCATCAGTGGGTCATTGAAGGAAATTAGACCAGTAATTCAATATTTATGGCATTCAACCAATGTGAGTGCACAAAGTACCACCTCCTTTGGGACACAGCAAAGGCGAGTACTCAGACGAAAATTTATATCTGAGTGCCTACACCAACAATCTGGATAAACAGCAACTCAACAACTTACGGAATCACCTTAATCTTCTCAAAAGGGAACAAGAAGCCATACCCCCAAGTCAATAGATGGAAGCAAATAATTAAAATCGAATCAGAATTAAATATACTTGAGAGGGAGAAAAAAAACCATCGCAACAATCAACAAAACAAAGACTTGGTTCTTTGAGAATATTAACAAGATAGTCAAATTCCTAGCAAACCTGACCAAAAAAACGATGGCAGCACACCCACATAAACAAGATCCGAGATAAAACAGGTAACATCACCACAGAAACAACCAAAATTGAGAACACAATAAGGGGACTATTTTGCAAACCTTTGTGCCAACAAATTCGAGAACATGGAAGAAATGGATGATTTTCTAGAAAAAATTGATACCCCCAAACTCAACCATGAAGATTTAAACCTTCTAAACAGACTCATACCCAGCCTTGAAATAGAAACAGCAATAAGTGATTTCCCATCAGAGAAAATCCCATGTCCAGATGGATTCACAGCAGAATTCTACAAGGCTTTCCAAACAGAAGTCACACCAATATTTTTCAAAATCTTCAATGAAATTGAAAGAGAACGTTCACTACCAGACTTATTCTATGAAGCCAGTATAGCCCTCATCCCAAAACCAGGCAGGGACTCATCAACAAAACAGAACTATAGAACGATTTCCCTGATGAACATAGATGCAAAAATTCTCAACAAAATTCTGTCCAATCGACTTCAACAGGTCATCAAAAATATCATACACCATGTTCAAACTGGATCCATCCCAGGGATGCAAAGTTGGTTCAATATACGCAAGTCAATTAATGTAATCCACCACATCAACCAGAGCAAGGTAAAGAACCACATGGTTATATCTCTGGATGCAGAAAAGGCGTTCGATAAAATCCAGTACCCATTTATGATAAAAATCCTGGAGAAATTGGGATTCCAAGGAACATTCCTGAATATAATAAAGGCAGTTTATTACAAACCAACAGCAAGCATAATTCTAAATGGTGTAAAGCCAAAGCCATTCCTTTGAAAATCAGGAGCAAGATTGAGATGTCTGCTCTCTCCCCTCCTCTTTAACATTCCTAGCCAGAGCAATTAGGCAAGAAGAAAACAAAAAGGGGATCCAAATAGGAAAAGATGAACTTAAGCTTTCTCTCTTTGCAGATTACATGATCCTATACCTAACGAACACCATAGACTCTACTCCCTAGCTACTAGAGCAGATCCAAAACTTTGGCAAAGTTGCAGGATATAAAATAAACCCTCGAAAATCAACAGCCTTTC
>NW_025959747.1:0-56866 GCF_023159225.1 Perognathus longimembris pacificus
GCTGTCGAGTATGATTTTGGCTCATAATATGTTGGAGATAAGTCTAGGCCCTTTTCAACAGTTAAAAAGGATGGGGAAGATTTACATTGGTTTGTTGCATAATTCCTTTGAATTGGTGCTTTCTTAGAAACCCATATGTAAATGTGGCAGTTTTGTGAGTCACTGAAAGGGAACCATCTTTCTCAAATCAGTTTGTACTCAAGACTTGAAATTTGTCAAGGAATTCCTGATTCTGAGGTAATTGGATACACTATTGGAAATAAGATCTTCCTAGCAATAAATTAAAAATGTTTTACCATTGATTTCGTGAGAACATGATTTATTTGTGAGAAATTTATTCATGTCTACCCGAGAAAGTAAGACACACACTGGTGATACTTGTTTTTCTGAAAGCACGAAAACCAAAAAGTCAAAAAACCTTCACTCATATTTGACAATATTAAGAAATACCAGTAGGTATTATAAGACACTTATTACCCTGTCACTCTAAATAGATTCATGTAGTTTCTCAGGTGTCTTCTCTTAATGTTTAACCTTAGAAAGTATAACGTTCCTTTGGAATGAGTTACATGCAATGAATTGATGGTTGGCAGTAATTATTATGCTGGGAAAATCAATTATCAATATTCTGCAGTGTATTAATATAAGATAGTTGAACAAACTATGGAAGCAAAACATATCCCTTTTTGACTTATTCACAGCATAGGAGGAATAAATTGCAATGTGATTAAAAAGCACAGCGAGAAGATGGGACTTTCTCTTCTAGATTTTGGACAGTAATTATAATATTTTCATATACTGGCGCTAGACGACATGAAATGATACCCTAAATCCAAAATGAGTTTGATTGTCCAGTCCTTCTAGTTGTGCTCCCATATATAGGAGACACCAGATCAAAGTAATCCCGGCAAAGTGAATACCTCATTACAAGGGGCTCTTTGCTCCTGGAGGAAGGGATGCGCCTCACCTTTAGTAGAATGCTTTATGTATAAGAAAATTGCATTCCCCGTTTTCTTTTTAGCCTTAAGCAGAAACTATTTATGTTATTTGCATTTTACTTCAACATAACTGTTATTCATAAATGTGACAATACTTTTGTGGTACTATCTGTCTGTCCAAATTTGCAACTTTGATCTCATCATTTTTAGAGTGTTCTAAAGTTGGAAACAGCAACATAATCCTTTGTCGAAATATTGTAAAAATGGAGCCAGCAAGACATTCTCTAACTTTAATCTCAATATTCACAAAGCACACCTATTTTATACTAAATCTTGGCAATGTAATATTTAAGGATTTCATCCATGCATTTAGCTATACACACAGATAGATTGATAGATAGATAGATAGATAGATAGATAGATAGATATAGATATAGATAGAGATATAGATGTAGACATAGATATAGATATATACCACCTGTTTTATTCCCAGGAAAAGTCAGGACTCACTACTAGTGCTTCATGTTTTTGATGCCACATAATTAGTTTGTCTTCAATAACTGGAAAAGGTAATTTTAAACTCAAAGCATGTCTTGTAAAACGAATAAAGTTTTGGATGAGTTTGATTTACAATTGAATGCTTTTACGGCATTAAGAATGATTATTCATAAAAAAAAATCTCACAAATAGTTTGTTTTCTAAGCGGCCTCAATTTAATGAAAGGAAACTCAAGTTTCTTTGTCTTTCTCATTTTAAACCTAATTTCAGTTTAATACTTTAAAGAGACTCCATCCCTCTTTGAATGAACAAGAAAAGATGCCTTCATGTCCCCTTAGATATACAGTGTTGAAATAAGTTATAAACTATCTCCTGTTTTTCTTCTGAAAATGCCTGTAATTTGTGGATTAAGAAAATCAGTATTTACAGGATGTGCATCAAAGACCTCAAAAGTTAATGAGTTGAATATCTTCCAAGTTCTTTAATATTCCTTTGTTTCTCCAAAGAAATGATAATGTTTGAGACATCTGGTCTGGAAGTAATTCTTCATTGGTTTTCTGACAGAATTTTTCTCCTCACAGGAAGTGCAGATATTTCCCTGTCTACCAGAATGCAAGAAGGTAAGCATGTTCCCAATGTCCTTTGAAAAGAACACTTCAAATGGTTCCCATCATATTTTGTTTAGCATTCTCAGTATGCAAAACTCTGTGGGGGAGATTCAATGGGATGGAGTTCAGAATTGAGACATTCTGATAATTGTACAGTGGAATTTTGAATTCGTACTATTGAGACATAAGAATGCAAGTAAATGCCTTGGCCTCAATGCATCTTCCCTGTCAACAGAGGACAGCGTGAATATTGCAAAACAGTAACCACAAAAAGTCCTTCTATAAATGGAAAAATGTTTCCCAAATTAGGCATAAGAATTCACAAATGGGCACTGAAATGAATTCGCTTATTATTTCTATGATAGTATCAAAAGGCATAGTTATCATTTTTGTCATCACAGAAGGGAATTTGAAATTAATGCATACGTTGTAATTGGAAGAGAAGGGAAAGAATTACATTTTCTAAAAAATATACCATATTTGCTTAGATATTTTTCTTTGCAGGAGAATCTCTGGTTCCTGAAAGGTTACTGCAATGCCCCTATGATAAGAGTCACAAGATCAGGGCCTGCAGATTCCCGTACCATCTGGTGAAATGCAGAAAGGTAGGGTTGCATTTCAAAATGAGGAGTTTGTCATACTTTACTATAAACATGAATTTGAAGCTTGATATTTAACTAAATGTTCTAAATATGTGTCAATGAAATAATAGACTACCAGGGTAGATGCAGTATACATATATTTGTATTTGCTCTTCTAATCTGATCTTTGTGTAGTGCAGATAAGAAATAGCAGTGCAACTTGTTTACAGAAGTCTAGGATGAGTAGAATATTGCAAGATGTTTTCTGTAGGACAATGATTTCAGTCAGAGTGTAGCGACTTTATACTTGTTTCCTTGTTCACATTTAACTACTCTAAATCAGCAATTTAGTAAAATTTCTAAAAATTAAGACAGATGCATTGCCTTATGGCAGGACATAATTCCTTAACCATGTTACTTTTCAGTAAACCTAGTGGTCCTGAATTGATGATAACAAAGATGTGTCTTGCCTGTTTCGTATATTTTGGTGTATTTTTTGTAATGATACCACGACAGTTATTTTCACATAGAACAAGAAATCTTTCAAATGCTAATATAGTTGTGTATCCCAATTAAATTTTTTGTGTTAAAAAACATTGCTCTGGGCAGAAAACAATCTTCCCTTTGTTATGCTTTTCAAAGGATGCTCACTGATTATATATACACATGTGTACAGAAAGACACATACATATGCATATTCATGCTCATATGTTTTCAAATATTCTTATATCTAAATGTGAATATATACAAATTAGACTGTACATGCACATAGTATCACACACATGCACTAAGAAACACAATGAGGGCATATCTAATTGTGTTTTCGGTCAATGTGTCTTACCCATTCATGTAGCATATATTAATAAATGCCTTTTTACTGAATAAGATGTCATGATTCTGAATGTTTTTACATGCCAATGTTATGTTTTAAGTATCCAGCATTTTGCTGCTGTGTCAGACCTCCAATCTTGTCATGACGAGTTTAAATCAAAGTACTTTTAGGCGAAGAGAGTATGAGATATAGAGTCTGAGAGAATCTTATCCACCTCCAGCCCCTAAAAATTGTAAGAAACAGTTTGAAGAAGAGTCGAGGTTGTACTAGCCCGTTCTCTTGTGCTACACTGGTGTTAGTGCAGCACACAAGCCCAAGGTAAAACCACAAGTCAAGCATAAAAACAGCAACCCTTTCCTTATCCCCCAAATTTGTACTATTTTTATTTTTTACATCCTGGTTCAATAGAATCATCCGGACATTACTGCCAAATTGGCTACTTGTCCCTTCAATGCTCGGCACTTGGTGCTGCGCGATCAACTCATTAAACATATAGCAACATGTGAAGACCAAAGTTGCATTGAGGATGATGTAGGTAAGCTTGATACACGAAACAGAAATCAGATCTGATTCACATTCAGTCTGTTACATATTGTGATTCCATTTTCCTTATTTTCCTTCTTGCAGTTACTATGACTTGGTCCCAACCCCAAGAGAAGAAATCTGGAAATACAGGGCATTGCCTTTCCTCTGAGAAAGACTGGGATAAAGGTAAAGAGCTTGATTAAATTTTGAGTTAGTGCTGTAACTGAATGCCAGTTTAGAGATAGATGCAAATAATAGTAAACTCTTTAGCTCAACATGAAATTTAATGTATGCTAACATAGATAAAGCTATTATGCTCATCCTCATATATGAAGACATGCATTCAGAAATGATTTCTTTAAAGAATATATATAGGGGCTGGGGATATAGCCTAGTGGCAAGAGTGCCTGCCTCGGATACACGAGGCCCTAGGTTCAATTCCCCAGCACCACATATACAGAAAACGGCCAGAAGCGGCGCTGTGGTTCAAGTGGCAGAGTGCTAGCTTGAGCGGGAAGAAGCCAGGGACAGTGCTCAGGCCCTGAGTCCAAGGCCCAGGACTGGCAAAAAAAAAAAAAAAAAAAAAAAAAAAAGAATATATATAAACCAGGGTTGTCCATCTATAGTTTAGGACTCTTTCTTTTCCATGTTTATTATCCAATTAAATAATTGATATATTAGGTACTTAAGGTGGTTATTATTTCATTATTACCTATGTCTTTCCTTGGCCATGTAAATGTTAGAGAAAATGTAATATATACCCTGGAGACAATATCCATTTTTCTGTTTGCCAGAATGCTTGGAAAATCCTAGCCCAAATTTTGTTTGGGGCAGAGCAGAGTCTTCTAGCCAAAACAGGTAAGAAAATGACATTATCACTTTGGCAAAGATCTATTTCTTAGAAATAAAGGAAATAAAGGAAACAATTATAATAGGTGGAAGAGCTGCCTTTTTCCTTTAGGAATAAAAAGACTTCCTCTTTTCAGAGAAATATTCAGATTGCTGTCTGAACGTTGATTGGTGAAAGCATGCATGTGTAAATCTGCAATTACTGCATGATCTAAAAACATTTCCAGGGGCTGGGGATATGGCCTGGTGACAAGAGTGCCGGCCTCGGATACACAAGGCCCTAGGTTCGATTGCCCAGCACCACACATACAGAAAACGGCCTGAAGCGGCGCAGTGGCTCAAGGGGCAGAGTGCTAGCCTTGAGCGGGAAGAAGCCAGGGACAGTGCTCAGGCCCTGAGTCCAAGGCCCAGGACAGGCAAAAACAAAACAAACAAACAAAAAAAAACATTTCCAAACAAATTCATTGATATCTATGGAAAGTCATACTCAAAATGGTCTCGGAGAACCATTCAATATTGAGAAAATGTTACGGATATGACAGTATGTCAGAGCGACCGTTCACTTTTCAATGACATACCTTTCGATTTAATTTTATTCACAGAAAGAACGAATGAGCGGCTGGAATTCCTCTTCATGTAAGTAGCTACTAAAATCACAAGGAGATTAATTTGATTAAATGTAGTAAAAAGCAACTATACAGATACATTGTGTTATTTGGGTTTGTGTGTTATACGTCCTTTGCTCAACAAGAATAGCAATAACTGTATCATGTGTGTTTACAGCCTGTTTTCATTTTTCAATATTTTCTTGCAAACCTTCACCAAACATTTGTGAAAAGGCCTCCTTTACATGGATCTGTGATACCTTGAATATTCTGTTTAAAAATCACAGCAGATGTTTGCCCACGTATAGAGTTTGTAAGGCAAGGATAACTTCCAATTTGGATTTTTGTAAGATCTCTATATATGATTACAGAGTAAAAGGAAGTGTGTTGTTCCCTGCTGTCACTTTCATATGCAACAAAATAACTTGGGAGACAAGAAGAAAACGTTTCTCGGGACTCTGTGGATTGATGAGACAACCTGAGAAAATTTAGGAGGCTTATAGTTATATTTTCCTTTTATCCCATACTAAGTCACTTTCCACAAAAATAATGCCTCCTTTTTTTCATTTATGGTTTGTATCTCATCTAAGATAGAGAATTTTGGATGAAATATTATGACTTGGATCTCAAATCTTAGGATAATCATTTCTCATGTAGTCCACAATATTTACTATTTTTGTTATAAGACTTGGGCACATTTCATATTTTGTGTCCCTGACATGTGACACTGATTATACTTGCATAGGTGAGACATATGCAAACTGGTCTATTACTTAGATGAATCTTATTATGTTACCTAAACTAAGGTTAGAAGAAATGTACCTATTTCATGTTCCTAATGGATTCTCTGGGTATTAACGTGTTCACCTACCTTCAAGTGATTTGAAACCCATAGAGTTTCATACCATAAGTCAACAGCAGTTGCCCATTGGTCCATTTCTGCGTATATGGAAGTTGAAAAAAGCAAGAAATTCTTTCAGAATAATAGGCAGTTGTTCAGTTTTGCATATCTGTACAACAACTATGTAACTTTCTATTGTTCCTAGGCAGAATCAGAAATGTATATTATCACACCTTCCACTATAATGCAAAGATCTTTTTTCTATTTTCCTTTGCAGAAATAATCCGGTGGCCTACTATTTGAGGACTACATATTTTTCCTTGCTTGCTAATGACATGAAATAATAAATAATACTTTCAGCACGTTGAATGCGTTTTGATTTCCACTAGCTTTGAAAACTTACTAATTTGGTTAGCTTGTATATTGTTTCTAATGAAAGCTGACATCAATGTTAGGGTGAAATCCTTTACTGAAATATACCTTTTCAATTTCTCTAAGAAGCATATTTAGGTTTCACGAGTGGAATGATGATCATAAAATGAAAATCTGGATACATAAACATGTATAAAATTCTTCTATATCTTTTTACAGTTAGATTTGAAAGTGAAAAACGCTTTTTTGTCAATGATCTCCCGCTAGCATTAAAAATATTATTAAAAGTACCTCTTTTAGTAGAGAATTTAAATTTATATGGTTCACCATATGTGTCAGCCACAAAACTACTGCTTGATTGTGTGTGTGCGTGTGTGTATGTGTGTGTGTTTGTGTCGTTCTTGGGACTATTTAATTTATAATTTGTAATTAAATTTTATTGACAAGGTGATACAAATTAGTTTCCATTACATAATAAAGCAGTGAGTACATTTCTTGTCATTTTAGTTACAACCTCCCCCATTTTTCAGTATCTTTCGAAGGTCAGATAACCATATATACAAGATCCAGTGTTCCAAACTCATATCCAGTCACCACAGGAGGACTCCACCGGTTTTCACGTAGTATATTAAACAGAAGGACAATGATAAAATCCTCCTATTCCCATGTCTTGCAGATATGATGTAACATCACTGGCAAAACCATATAGAAATATTATTTGAGAAGAAGTTTTATACTTTACAGACAACAAGTCTATGCCACACCCAAGTGATAAAATATTTAAAATAACTCATGCGCCCTAGACGATTTATATGGCCATTGATAGCAGGCATTTTACCCTTTATTTTCTTAGTTGCCTCTGCTGCAGCAGCTACTGTGTGTTTGACACAAAGTGTGCAAACGTCTCACTATGTTAATCAGCTTGCTCATAACACTATGCAAGCCCTGCACATGCAATCAGTGAAATCATTCATTTTTACCACCGGGTTTTCAATGTTCAGCAGAAAAGAAGTTATCAAAGAAAGTCCTCCATTGGCTTGTCCAATAGAATGGGCCCGTCTCCATCCTACTCCTTGGAAGTTCATGAATGGTCTTAGTACGAGCTAGCCATATTCCACTATGAATGGAAGCACCCTACTACTGACCAACCACGTAGTCTGACTAAGAAGCACCTTTGTCAATTTAAATCTCACTCCTGAGGATAGGCTCACAGGCCGTGCTATATTCTTATTTATTTATTCATTTATTGGTTTTTAACCATTAGTTAAAGAGATTTTATAACTATTGTGTCACCTTCAACTAAAGTGTTACGTAGACACCATACTTAAAATCATTCCAAGGTTCCAAAGAGGCCTGAATTTCCTTTTCCTTTACAAGGGTTCCTATATGTGCAGTGGGATAAGATGTTGATTTTATGAAAACAATTTAGAGGTCATAATAATTTCTGGTGAGAAAAATATTGAGCTACAATGCAAAATGAAGTCTCAAGGGAAGGGATGGTTCCATGATTGGTTTAAGTGGTCTCTGTACCTAAATATACACATTTTGGGTACTGCTGATCCCCTTGCTATTTTATTGTTGGGACGTACAATATACATTATATTACTGGAACCATTCAATACATAATAGCTCGGTTAAACTCCTCTTGGTCAGCCAATTTTGTAGACACTGAATCCCCCAAAATTAGTGGAAGAAAAGTGTCAATAATTTGATTCCTGTATAAACACTAGTAAAGAGAAAGGTTATGCTGAAATCAAGAGACAGAGGATAAAAATACAAATGTCTCCAAATCAAAATTTACAAAACCATTTGTGTAAACCAATTCTAAAACTTATCAGGGGGAAAGATACAAGGGAGTTGGAAGTGTGGGGTGATGGAGGAGGTAACATGATGAACTAGAAATATACTTACAGACTTACATATGAACCTCTAATCCTTTGGTACATCACTCTGAAAATAAAGGAAAAAATAAAACAAACTAAAAAAAGAGGAAGTAATGTGGTATGAAATCGTTTATGGTCCTAATCTGAATCCTTTAGAAATAATGCCATTGTAGACATGAACGGATTAGATTCAATCAGTTGATCAGGGAAACTGAACAGGAACTTGATGAGCATCATGCAACCCCCAAGCTTATGCAGCTGTTTGGCAAGAGTTGAGAAAATTAAAAAGATCTCAAACCACTGGGGTAGATAATAAGGAAGACTCAGATGGCTCAGACACTGAGGAAAAATTATGCAATGAGCTTACTAAAGACAGATTGACCCATGTGGAGAAAATTTTGGAATCAATTATAGCCCTATTGTCACAACATTATCCAAAACAGCAAACTCCTGTAAAGGTAAAGACTTGTGGGACCTGCCCAGAATCCTGGCGGACTTTGATCCTTTCCCACCACAACCTCCGCCTGATAGGGTCTCACAGCTAGTACCATTTCTGCCTGTGCTGTTTAAGGTGCCTGGTCCTCCTACAGTAAACGTGGCACACTTCCTTGGCTAAGACTTATCAAGAAGGGAGGACATTTCTGGTTTTCATTTATTCCCTGACAGGCAAGATGAAGATAACAAAAGAGTTAATCAGTCTTTGCCATTTAAACAAATAACAGATCTAAAGAATGCTTGTTTTCAATATTGCCCTACAGTACCACTTACTCAAGTCATTCTTATTTATTTATTTATTCAATGGCCAGTCTTGGGACTTCAACTCAGGGCCTGAGCACTGTCCCTGGCTTCTTTTTACTCAAGGCTAGCACTCTGCTCCTTGAGTCACAGCGCCACTTCTGGTCATTTTCTATATCTCTGGTGAGGGGTAATCAAACCCAGGGCTTCATGTACATGAGGCAAGCACTCTTGCCACTAAGCCATATTCCCAGCACACTCAAGTCATTCTTGAAACCTTGGCTACTAAAACTTTATGCCCAAATTGCCAAGCAGCCATCAGGCCTTCTAAGAAAAAGGAGGAATAAATGAGTATATGCAGCTTTGTGCGGACATTGGGCCATCATAGCTGCAGGGCCTCATGCTCCAAGAGCAGACTTTAACAGAGTTCTTACGTATGCCCTGGATGGGGAGAAGGCGATAGTGACATTTATGTACTGCTTGGATGCCCGGCATTTGTTTTTCCTGCCAACAAATGGGCCACTTAATGGCTCGCTGACCTAATCAGAAAAGGAGAGTTATTACTGAAATTTCTCCCCACTGTAAAAACGGGAAGCATTGTGTTACAAATTTCAGATCTAATTTGAATGACTCTGCCTGCCGGGCCAGCTGGCAGGGGAGCAGGAATCCTGACTGAGGGGCGGCGGGGATAAGGAAAAGGAAAAATAAGGCAAGAGAAAAAGACAAGAGACAAAGATGGGGTACGGGAGGTCTGCAGCCATAAGGTTGAACCTCAAGACTGCAGCAACAGTTTATTCCAACTCCCACCTTATATGCAGTTTTGGAACCAGGGAATAGCATAGGATTGTAAAAATTCCAGAACATAAAGAGGCTTTGAAGTTTGCAACATTTGATTACAGTAGACACAGGACAAGGTTGATTAACATAGGAATCTACTCCAGCGGACATAGCAAGGTGGGGACATAGCAAAGCAATTCTGGATAGTGGCTGTGAACAAATGTCCTTGCCTTTAGCATATCCTGGCGGTAACAGCACAGCCAGAGGTGATAATGAACCTAGGTGCAGGTTTGGCTCCCGACATCTTGGCGACATCTGCACAGCCAGAGGTCAGGATGAGCTTAGCTGCTAGCTCGGCTCCCGACAGTTCCCCCGTCTTTTTATTAAAAGAAGCGAACCCGCCTGTCTTAGGTGGGGTGGGTACCTCAGCCTGCCTTACCCATCTTAGGGAACAACTTCAGAGCAGTGCTGAAGGCCCTGTCTTAAGTCGGTCTAAGGCTGGCATCGCCTCATACCCGTCTCTGGCTGCGGTTCCTCTCGGGGGAAATTCATTTACTTGGAGCTTGACCTTATGCAGCTGGCTGGCTAAACTCATGAAAGAGTTTTGCAATATGCGTACAATGCAAGGAAGACATAGGCAAGCCATCAGCAAAAGTATCCCTGGGCCGAGCAATGTCATTAGCAGCCCCTTAACATTAGATAAGGAAGGGACATACTGTTGAAGTTGTTCAAACAGTTCTTTTGCTGTTTCTGCCACTTAAAGTCCAAAGGTGGAGCTTGTTCTAGTCCGGCTAATGGTCTATGGAGTTGAAAGAGATCTAAGGACAAGTTATTATGGTGCCAAATACCATTTAGATGTGCTACAACTTGTTCCCAAGGATAGCTCGACCCATTATACTTATGGAGGGTCACACAAATAAAGTCAAACCCAGCATGACAGTGTACCCATTGCAAAGTTTGTAAGGCACGAATTTGTTCTCCCAGTGACAACACAGATTCATATAATGCTTCTAACTTTTGTTCTACCTTATCATCAATCCTGCCTTGAAAGTGCAGGGCTTGCGTGGTATTATGAGCAAGCTGATTAACATGGTGAGCTGACTGCACATTTTGTGTTAAAGCCACAGTAGCCGCTGCAGCAGAGGCAGCTAAAGCAATAAAGGCTAAAATTCCTGCTATTAATAGCCCTACAAATCGTCTAGGGCACATAAGTTCTTTTAAATGTTTTAACACTTGAATACCTGTTTCTTTATACCAAGCTTCAGATAAGTTTACAGGAAGCATAACAAATGGTGGTTGCTTAATAATAATTACAGAATCAGTAAGACCACTATACAAGCAATTTGTAAAAGAACAGTTAGTGCAGGTGACATTGAAATACATGGCTCCTATAGAAATATTAAAAGGTCCATACATAATAGCATAAGGGGGTGTTACACAACTCATAATATTTTTTAAAGAAGTAGACGTGGGCCAGGAGATATTGTTTAGGGAAGCCACTAACATCAAGACATGGCGTTGAGGGCGTCCATTCATCCACCACAGACCTGGGTTGAACATGTTGGTGAGATTAGCTCCAGACCAGTCCATCAGCTGAGAATTAGTTCCTGAAATATTGGTTATAAAAGGGTGATCGTGTCTACACTTTACGGGGTGCAGTTCTCCCGTGGATTCTACTATTTGAGAGGAGTTGATGCAGCGAGGTATCATGAAGGACGAGGTAGAATTGGCATGTACAGGAAACCCAGTAGGCAATGAAGTCATTTGTATATTATATACTTGGCTATTATCAGGAATCCAAATTCTATGATTTATGGATTTCATTACAGTACAGCCTGGAATATAACTGTTGGAGTCAGTTGTAAAGCATAAAGGGGTTCCAGTGCCAGAAGCTGCAAAGTCTCCAATCTTAACGTGCTGGACAAAAGGGTCTGGAGCTGTACCATACGCTGATCTGTTGACATGGACAAACACCTCAGCTCCCTCCCAGGTCGCAGGGTGCACAATCTGTGGATCTGGCACGTAAGCCCAGTGGGTCAGCACATGTACCGTTCTGATGAGTTTCCACAATCCGAACACAGCACACAGGTAGCCAGCGGGCATCATTTTCATCCTGTCAAAAAACACAGACATGTCCTCGACCCCATGTCAATACCGGATCGGGCCCGTGCCAAGCACTTGTTAAAGGATCTTTCCACTTAACTTGAGCAAAAGCTCTTTGCTCTCTCTTTTCCCAGAACCGCTGTGCTGCGGAGTGGCCATTGCAATCCAAATTTAAAAAATTTAGTATGAATAAAGTATAAGAAAGTATATTAACAGGAGAGAAGGGGTATAGTTTCCCCCCCTTTTAATTTAGAAATTTGGTGTTTTAACAAACCGTTGGCCCATTCGACAATTCCTTGACCATGAGGGTTATAGGGAATTCTTGTAGAGTGAACAATTTGGTAAGATTTGCAAAAAGTTTGAAAAGCTCGTCCAACATATCCCGGACCATTATCAGTTTTAATATGTTTAGGAAGTCCCATAGTAGCAAAGCAGCGTAAGGCATGGGAGATACAATGTTTGCCAGCTTCCCCGCTAAAAGGAGTAGCCATAATAAAATTAGAGTAAGTATCTATTGTAACATGGACAAAGCGGAGCTGTCTAAAAGAGAGGATGTGGGTAACATCCATTTGCCACACATGGTTAGCCTCTAAGCCTCGAGGATTAATCCCATTGGCGGGCACAGGCAGGAAGGTAGCACAGTTGGGACAAGTTTTTACAATTTGACGAGCTGCCTCATGAGTAATATGAAATTGCTGACGTAAGGCACGACTGTTTTGATGGTGGGCAGCATGTGATTGCTTTGCCAAGTCAATTTGAGAAAGAAAAATTTGGGTAGCCTCATCCGTAATAGCATTGTCCTCATTTAATGGTAAGAAGAGGCAAAGTGAAGTAATTTGTTGGAGGGACAATGATGTGAAATTGTGCCCACAAAATTGGCCCAAGCAATGGCTCAGGAATCACAATGAGTATAAAGCCATTTTTGCTGTTGTAAAGTATAGGGGATATAAATAACCTGTGGATCTCGTCCAAGATACTTACAAGATTCCACACGGCACATATGGACTAAGGTGGCTACCAATTTATAATAAGGAATTAATACTTTTGAAGGAGTAGCAGGCAAGGAAAACCACAAAAGGGGGTCCCTTCTGCCAAAGCACCGCTGTTGGAGAATGAGATATAGTTAAAATATAAGCTTTCCAAGAGGCTGAGTAATCTATATAATTTACATGTTGGGAAGAAATGGCAGAATTTACTATGCTCAAGGCTTTTGCTGCTTTAGTTGTCATTTTTCTGGGAGATGTAGGGTCCGGGTCCCCTTCAACAGACCAAACAGAAGGAAAATTTTGGCGAGTAGAAGAGAGAGCCCATGCTACAAAGCTTTGACGCAAGGTGGGGCTGTTCGCCATGCCTTGGGGTAACACTAGCCAATGGTACCTTTTCATGGGTTCTTTAAAATTTGTAGAGGGGACACTAAATGCAAAGTGTTTGTAATCTTGAGGAGCAAGAGGTATGGTATAAAAACAATCTTTTAAGTCAATTATAATTTTGTATGTATTTTGAGGAATTGCCATAGGAGAGGGCAAGCCCGGTTGTAATGCCCGCATAAGTTCCATGGTGGCATTCACTCGCCGGAGATCCTGTAGGAGTCTCCATTTGCCAGATTTCTTTTTAACAACAAAAATAGGCGAATTCCATGGGGAAGTATTAGGAGCAATGTGTCTCAAGTCCAGCTGTTCCTGCACCAGCTGTTGGGCAACAACAATCTTTTCAATTGATAGGGGCCACTGATCCACCCACACCGGAGTGTCTGATAACCATGTGATAGGATCGGCATGAGGGACAGGACGAGCAGCAACCCCCGTTAAAAATATCCCAGCCCTTGTCTAGGAGGTCGGGGCTGAGGTTGAATGGGTTCTCTAATTTCTTGTTGATGGCTTCCCAATCCTCCTGAAGGCAGTACCCCTTGACTTAGGAGTTGACGAATGACTGCGTCACTAGGGCTAAACAAATAAACTCCCATCTTTTCCATAATATCTCTGCCCCACAAATTTATGGGCAAATGATCTGGAAAGTCCCAAAATGCCCCTCACCATCTCTCCAGTTAAGGATGGCACTGCTTTGTTGGGTGTCCGCAGCATGGCCAATCCCCTACAAGGATGTAAGAGACGCAGTAAGAGGCCAGTTGTAAGGCCAATGTCTCTTGGCTATCACAGACACATCTGCTCCTATATCTAACAGACCTCGGAAGGGCTTTTCTTGTATATAAATTGTAAGCTCAGGCTTTCCCGTTTTATGTTTTGAACCCAAAATATGTCTGAGGACCCAAAACTCCTTTTTCCCCTTTTAATAGATCAAACAAGGGTTTTAATTCAGCTGTGGACAATTTAAGATAAGGGCGAAGCCAATTAATATCTCCCAGAAATTTTTGAAAATCATGTAAAGTACGCAAATGAGAAGTCTTAACCTGTAATTTCTGACTAGTAAAATAATAAGGACCCAAAATATGACCAAGAGGGATTTTTATTTTTCTCTGCCTGGGCTGGCTTTGAACTATCCAAAGAGTCTTAGCCATAAAAGCCCTTTGTATTTCCAATTAGAGCAACAGGAGAACAAAAGGAGTAGAGTTTACCTGTAAGTTGCTAAAAATTGACCAACAAGTAGTTGCCAGAGTTTTGCTGTAACACTTAAAGAACAGCTGACTGAATTGGATCCATGTGCCATTAAATCAAATCATATTATTTAACCTTACCTTATTGGCACGTAAAACAGAAAACAAATGAATAACAATAAAAGTCTCAGCTTCAGTGGATCTGAAGTGGCTGTGTCTTCCATCCCAAATTAGCAGGCCAGCAGGAGAGATGGTTTGCATCTGGATAATTCTGTAGTAGAGTTCCCTGGATAGGCTGTAACATTTTCTGCTTGTTGCCTGCAAATTTCTACACAGACTGGTTAAGGGCATTCTTAAACAGATTTTAGAAAGCTTGGGCCTTTAACCATCTTTCTAGTCACAAAATCCACACAGATTGAAGGCTAACCAAGTCTGCTCTCTGTAGCAGTTTCTGAATCACAAACAACTCCCAGTTTGGGAGCCGACTGTGGAGGCAGCTTTCTGTAGCCATAGACTGCCACGGTCCACTCAGCTAGCACACATGTCAACCTGTATCCTCTAAAGCAAAATGTTAATTTTGGGGTCCGGAAAATTTAGGTTAATAGTCACACCTGTGCAGTTATTTCGAAATGACTCTGGTCCCTTGATCTTAAAGAGTTTGAGAGCACCGCGAAAAAAGAGAAAAAAAATGGAGAAGCAAAATCTTAAGTCTATACCAAAGAATTGTCAGGATTAGGTGTACACTTGACTCTTAGCATAGATAGACATAAAGAATAACACACTGGTTGTACATCATTGCACTTATATCACGTGCTGTATATTAAAACCTTTTGGAGTTTTTCTTAGACACATTTGTTTGCTCCCAAACATATCAGTTTAGGCTTAAAACCTGTTTTTTGTTTTGTTTTTAAGTTTTACCAACACATAGACATAGACATAGACACACATACACATACAGACAATGTGCACACGTTTTGGGGCGCGCTTAGAATTGTTCTTTAATTGGCCATGTAAGTTCTTTTGGAATTCCAGTGGCAAATGATATTATTTTGCCTATATTCTAGAACCACGTGGTTAGATAGTAAACAAAAAAAAAATCTTTTCAGCAAACCAAAATTTTCAGATCATCTGAGAAGCCAAATTTTGAGAAACCAGTTTAGCTCACAAAGGGAGCATATGGGAGACAGGGTATGAACACAGACAGTGAGCTCACAGTAAGACACCTTCATCTTCTAGCATTTGAATTGTAAGGCACCTTTGAAATGCAAGGCCACAGGACTCCAAGTCTCTGCCCAGCCTCCAGGAATTTGGCATGCTTGTCACCTGGGGGATGGGCAGGCTTTCACTCCAACCAGTCCTATTGTCTACCATGTGCTCAATGCTAGAGAAAGCTTATGATTTAGCCAAACAAGCAGAATTTCACTAAATCTCCAAAACTTAACCATCAATAACAAGAATAGAAAACCTTTCTTTGAGTCTTTTAAAGCAGATGTTAAACAAATATCCATACCCGTCCTATGTCACAGGCAGAGTTTAGAGGGAGGCAGAAAAAGAGATAGAGAGAACTTCATCTGCCTGAGCACTCATAGAAGTTAGGTAAGTCCTGCAAAATATTCCAAATATATAAGATTGGGCTCAAACTTGAGCAGCTTTCCTGAAACAATTTAGACTTGAGGAGCAACCAGCTGAGCTGAAATAGAGATCAGTTGTCTCCAAGCACCCACAATTGCTGATCTCTTTGACCTAGCCCAGTGGATTTATGGAAAATGTAAGCTCCAGTCTAATGGTCACACACCCTGGTTGGGGTTTTAAATCTGTCCTGGTGGATGGAAATAGAGCGCTGGGTCAGGACAAGTTACCTTAGTGGTGTTAGCATTTCCCTAGCCTCAGGTCCCTTCCCCCTGCTAGCAGCCTGCACCTAGGAGAGCTGTAAGTCTGCCAGGACTGTCTGCGGGGCTCACCAGTATCTCCTGTTAAAGGAGTTTGTTGTTCTGGATGAAGCTGTGATAATAGAGCTATAAATGATTTTAACATATTCTCAACATAGGTCAATCTATCTTTAATAGGCTTATTGAATAATTTCTCCTCAGAGTCTGAGCCATCTGAGTCTTCCTTAATGTCTAGCTCAGTGGGTTCAGGTCTTGTTAATTTTCTCAGCTCTTCCCAGGCAGCAGCATACCCTCCCGGAGCTGGGCAACACTCATCAGGTCCCTGTTCAGTTTCTCCAATCGACTGATCGAACTTAATCTATTCATGGCTAAGATCTAAGCAATCTCGGACCAGAAACCAAAGAATAATAGCATCCACTGAGGTTTTCTCAGGGCCAGTTGCATCACAATGTTCCCTTTTTTTTATTTAATTTTTATTTTTTAATTTTTTTTTCAATTTTCTAGCAAGTTTCTAAGTTATTGGTTCCTTCCTCCAGGAACTGGGGGCATGCTTCCTCAATAAAGTAAAAGAAACGTTCTAAGTCACTTTGGCCAACTTTCACTGCCCGGGCATTAAGCATGCCTTTGGGGGCCTGCATGTATAGCATGCGGCTATTACCTTGTCCCATAATTTATTACTCCCGACAATACACTCTCCTCCCGCTCTCCTTCCCAAGTATTCGGACATCCTTACCTGAGCGGGGGTCACCCGCCGTCGATCCCAGGCCTTCAAGTCTCTGTTCGGGCACCAAACCTGCTGGGCCAGCCGGCAGGGGAGCAGGAATCCTGACTGAGGGGCGGCGGGGATAAGGAAAAGGAAAAATAAGGCAAGAGAAAAAGACAAGAGACAAAGATGGGGTACGGGAGGTCTGCAGCCATAAGGTTGAACCTCAAGACTGCAGCAACAGTTTATTCCAACTCCCAGCTTATATGCAGTTTTGGAACCAGGGAATAGCATAGGATTGTAAAAATTCCAGAACATAAAGAGGCTTTGAAGTTTGCAACATTTGATTACAGTAGACACAGGACAAGGTTGATTAACATAGGAATCTACTCCAGCGGACATAGCAAGGTGGGGACATAGCAAAGCAATTCCGGATAGTGGCTGTGAACAAATGTCATTGCCTTTAGCATATCCTGGCGGTAACAGCACAGCCAGAAGTGATAATGAACCTAGGTGCAGGTTTGGCTCCCGACATCTTGGCGACATCTGCACAGCCAGAGGTCAGGATGAGCTTAGCTGCTAGCTCAGCTCCCGACAACTCTGGCCGCCAGATTTCAGTAAGCTGGCAGAGGAGCCAGCCCCTGGCCCCACAGAAAAATTTTGGAGCAGCTCCTTCTTTCCCCTAACCTCAAGCATATCCCCCAACAACCTGCAGCAACAATCAGTTTCAAGACTCCTCTGAGCAACAAAAGGAAGTGCAGGACTGGATTTCTGTTCCTCTACCTGCACAGTTCTGACTTCTGCAATGGGATTTCAGCCCCTCCCTACAGGAGCCATTGGCCCACTTCCAAGGGAATCTGTTGGCTCATTGTTAGGCTGCAGCAGCTCTGCACTGAGGGGCTTACCTATTATTCAAGGAGTGATCGATCAGGACTCTAATGGAGAAATAAAAATCATGGCTTCAGTGCTTGCTAGTGTTACCACTATCCCGGCAGCTCATTCTTGTTCCTTTAAGTTGTCGGTGCCTCAGTTACTACAAACCCTAGGGGATAAAGGAATTTTTTGATCTTCTGACAATTTTTGGGTTCAAAACATAAAATGGGAATGGCCCGGGAATAACTCCTTCTCATATTTTGAGATATCAATATGTTGAGACTACCTCTTGGGCTGTAAAAACCCAATGTTCTCAAGTCACTTCGATCCATTTATCTAAGAGGTTAGCAATATTTCCCATTGACCACTGGTTCAAATATAGGTCTATGGCACATAGAACAAGTTATATTCAAATGCAAATTACTCACTAGCTGGGGCAACAAATGAGCTAATTCCTCCAGTACTCATACCTTAGTGAAAGAGATCAACAAAGAAACATGTGCTTCAATCTTAAAGTGACCTTGGGGTATTCCAAAGGATATGAAACTTAGGCAAGACATGGGTGAATGATTGCCAATTTTCCTATTTCTATCCAGTCCCTTCTAGGTTCCTTGGTTACATGTAGCTCCAGTATTCATATAGCTGGCCTCTACACACATACATGTCTAGCACAATGATGATCAAGTTGTCCACATCCTGGTTGTGGTGGGTAACCTATATTAAACAGGAAGTGCACAGTAAACTAAGCATATCTTAGAAATGAGTATGTCCTTTTTGCCACATGGCAAACGTGTGCTCCACAAAGAATAGTACTAGCAATTAGCCACAGTGTTCATAATGATGATAGAAAAAAGGGGGGAAAAAAGATAAAATGTAATGTACCATAAATCAAGAGCTTGGTAAGTTAAAAATAAGAAGGAATGTTATGGAAGGCAGGCACTCTTGCCCCTAGGCTATATCCCCAGCCCAATGTTAGTTTTCTTGATACAGTACTTTCTTAATGGGTTGAGTTGTTGAACACAGAAGATGACGCTGAGTGAAATAAATGCCATATTAGGGAAACCAGTGTTATATCACAGTTGTAGTACTTTCTCCATGACATGTGTAACCGTAGCCTCTGTTGTTGATGTTCCTCTTGTATCCCCTTCTTGTCTTCATACCTACACTATCACTATATCTTATCTGAGTACATTGGAAATCATGAATACTGATATTTGAACTAGGAAAGTGAAAGGATATACCAAAATCAAGAGACACAGGATAACAAGACAAATGACTTCAAAAGCAATACTTACAAAACTGTTTTGTGTAAACCACGTCAAGCACTCATGGGGAATGAAGGAAATGGGGCGTGGGGAGGGAAAATGTGGGACTAGTAAAAAAACAAGACAATAAATGTATCCAATGCCTAAGATACGAAACTGTAACCTATCTGGACATCATTTTGACAATAAATAAGAAAAAATGATTTAAAAAATACAGCTTTATTTCTGGGTTTCGTATTCCATTTCATTTTTCTTCAGGTTTTTCTTTATACCAGTACCACCTGTTTTTGTTATGATGGCTATATAATAGATCTTGACACGGCACTTTTAAGAATAACGAAAGGAAGGCAAGAAGACTCCCAAATGGGTAAGATAAGGATTCCACAAGAAATATTGCCAGAATAATCCAGGACATCCAAACAATCAGAAACAACTATTTCCAGAAACTATACTCACTAAAGAATGAATACTTTAGGGAAAGAGGTAGATTTTTACAGAAATATAAACTGTCCAACCTGAGGCAAGAACATATAAATCAATTAAATTACCGCATGAATTATGACGAGATACAGGAAGCAATGAAATTTCTTCCAATATAAAAAAGGCAATCACCACAGAATTCTATAACACTTTCTAAGAAAGGGGAAAACACCAATATTCTCCTAGTTCTTCCGTGAAGTTGATGCAGAGCGAGAAACCCCAAACCAGTTCCTTGAATCAAATACAATCACAAAACCAGGAAAAGATCCCCCAAAAAGATGTTACAAAAAAATCTCACTTAGGAACAAAGATGCACAACTCCTCTACATAATATTACCTAGCAGAATCCAAAAACAGATTTTAAAAGTCATGCATCATGGGCAACTAGCCTTCATTCCACAACTGGAAGCCTGCTATAGCAGATTCATAACTTTTAATGCAATTCACCAAATTGACATAGGTAAGATGAAGAATCACATCATTCTTGAAGTGGCTGCTCCAAACCTTCAATGTTATAACACAGCAATAGATTTTCAAAGCCCTGAAGAAAATAGGATTAGAAAGACCCTTTTTAAAACAATGAAAGCTATATATATGAGAACAACTGCTAATGTCATACCAAATGGGAAGAACTAAAACCATTTTCTTGAAAACCAGGAACAAGACAAGGATAATACCTCCCTCTTCTCCTATTTAATATATTTCTGTAATCCTTAGCCATAGTAAGAAAGCTCCAAATAGGGAGGATCCAAATAGGGAGAGAAGATGTGAAACTTTCCTGATTTGCTGATATTATGTTTTTATACCTGAAGGACCCAAATAAATCTCCTCCAAATTCCTAGACCTAACAAACCGTTTTACCAAATAGCAGACGGTAATTTGCAACAGTCAAATATTATAACTTGCTAATATATTCATACAAAGGGGATTTAAGAAACGATTCCCTCCAAAACCTACACACCAATCAAAAATTTCGCCATGGATCTAAAAACAGATTACACTGAAGAGGAAATAAAAATGATATTGAAATATATAAACATAACCATCATCAATGGCAGTATCTGATATGCAAATAAAAACAACCCTGAAATAACATGTTTCCAATGTCAGAATGAGTAATTATCTTAACTCAGGCAACAACAAGTGCTGGAGGGAATTCCCAAAAAGAGGAAATGTACTGCTCTGTTGCTGGGAATGTAAACTACTTCAACCACTCTCGAAAACAGAATGTAGATTCTTCAAAAGAACAGCCGTGGCACAGCACATGATTCATTCTGAGCAACAGGATCCAGGATATGACTAGAAAACCTGCACTTCTGTACAATAATAATTTCTCTGACGAGTGGAGTATTTCACCTCAGCACAGATATTCTGATGCTTACTACCAAACTAATATGCCTTTGGAGAAAATTCTCTATTAAAGAGTCTCCTGTGTTTGTTGGCCAAAGGATGCCCCTTTGTCATGAGACTCTCCTCCACCCTCCGCCACACATATAGAACCTCCTTGGGGAGACTTGTTTGCCCAGCTGCTCCAGCGAAAGCTTTTCTCAATTAAGTGGGAAGTCAATAATCTATAATAATTAGTCTTGAGGAAATAGTAGCTAGTTAATAAAGTTCTACGTTGAATACTTTGATCCTTTGTTGTAGAGCTGACAAATTGTAGTATCAACACCCTTTGTAGTAGCAACAACCTTTGAGGTAGCAACATCTGTTACAGTAGTGACATCCACAACTTTGGTGTTTATATGAATATATTTATGCATTAATTTTACTCTTGAAATTGTGAATTGATTTCTAAACCAATATAAACCCTGGCCTTGCTAAATAAAAGTGTGCATTGGACCACTCTCCTTTGCATACCCTGTGTCTTGGCTATGGTTAGAAATACACCGGTCCAACAACTGGCTTCCGGATCCAAGGACCTGATAATTGATCCATAGGAGATTGCTGAGCTGCGTTTGAGCTCTCTCTAGAGTGTAGGTGAAAGATATTTTGATTGAAAGGAGAGAGGGGAACTGAGTGGTGAGCTCCTGATAGATAAAATGTTACAGGTTTATGGGACAAGCTAAATCTACTCTTTTTTCTAATCTTATTGACCATGTACTGAAACTTAACAGAGCTACGGTCTTGTGTTCACAATTAGATGAGTGCATGCAGGTGGTAATGGAGTATAATCCGTGGTTCCAGGAGGAAGATACTTTAGACTTAGAATTCTGGGAAGGAGTAAACAATAATGTGTAAAAGGCATATCAGTGTGGGGAAAAGGTTCCAGATACATTTTGGTCTAATTGTGCATTAATATATACAGCTCTAATTGTCATGCTTGCGATGCTGTGGTAAGATCAGCTGCTGAACTGGAGGTAGATGTGGAGAAAGCTATGAAGGTTTATAGTTTGTCCAAGGAGGTAAAAACTCAAAGTGGGCAGGAGTTAAAGAGATGGCTACACCTGAGCAATCTCTTGCCAGTTCTGCTAGAGAAAAGGTAGAGCCAAAAGCTAAAGCTTTGGTCACTACCTATGTTTCTTCAGAAAATGAAGCCACTCTAAATAGCTCAGCAGGGCAGTCAGTGTGCTAAAGAGGCTCTCCATATCTGCCACGGACTTCAGCGGGAATGTCTTATAAAGAAAATTTTTTTGCTGCAGCGCCTGCCTTTCCTTTTCTGTTCTTCAGATTCTGACTCTGAGGACTTTGTTCCTCTCCCTCACTATCGACGGTTCCCCATTATTCGACCACCTTGAGTCGATGGAGAAGCTCAGCCCCCTCATTATGAAAGTATCAATATGGTTTATATCACTCAGCTGTGGAAGGCGGTAACCTTATATGCACCACAGGCGCTGAAGTTAAAGAGTTAATGTTGACAACTGTTTCTGCTTATTAAAATTTGGCTCCTGAGGATTGGAAGATTATGTGTAGGGCATTATTAAAACCTCAGGAATGGGCTGGGGATATAGCCTAGTGGCAAGAGTGCCTGCCTTGGATACACGAGGCCCTAGGTTCGATTCCCCAGCACCACATATACAGAAAACGGCCAGAAGTGGCGCTGTGGCTCAAGTGGCAGAGTGCTAGCCTTGAGCGGGAGGAAGCCAGGGACAGTGCTCAGGCCCTGAGTCCAAGGCCCAGGACTGGCCAAAAAAAAAAAAAAAACCTCAGGAATATCTATAATGGTTAATGTGGTAGAATGATGTTGCATCCGCCAGAGCAGGATAAAATGCTCACTACCTAAATGCCGCCCTTCACAAAATACCGCATGATATATGAATAGGCACTGGGGATTATAAGACTCAGAATCAAGTAAATACTCCAAAGGAGATTGACCAGTGGCTGCACGAGATATGTCTAGAGGCATTGGGTTAGGTATGTCCAACAGTCAAAAGGATGGTTCTTAGGCCTGCTTTATTCAATGGGCCTAGGAACCCTACTTTGACTTCATATTGCACCTTCAGAAAAACATCCATAGAACAGTACAAGGTGCTGCTGTTCACGATCAATTAATTAAATTACTGGCAATTGAGAATACTAATGAAGATTGTCAGTCTGCTTATCTACCTGCTAAGGAGATTTGGGAGGTACTAGCATATTTCAAGGCTTGTCGGAATGTATTTTTGGACACTCAAAAGATGAAGCTATTGGGAGAGTCTCTGGGTGCCAGTGTGAATGTATCCAAATCCGGGAAATTAAACTGTTTTGTCTGTGGGGACAAGGGCATACTGAAATGAATTGTGTATAAATGAAACTGGCAAATACAAACTCGCCTAGGAAATTCCCTTTCTGCAAATGTGGGGTGTATTGGGCCCAAGAATTTTGATCTAAAACTGACATTGGTGGACATATGCTTCCACTTTCATCAGGAGCAGTACAGGGAGAAAGTACAAGGTGTTCTGGAAAGGGGGCAAAGGGCAACCTCATGGTCCCATTCCTATCAACGAGCCTTCCCCACCATCTTTTCGTTACAACCAGCCCAGATTTGGAGTGCCACAGTGGACCTTTTCTCAAGCCCAACCTTAACTTTCCCTGCTAATTTCCAGAATTAGAACTTGCATATACGTTCCTTTGCCATGGGGGACTTGGGGCCTTCTTTTGGAGCATTCCAGTTTAATTGCTAAAGGGGTGTTAGTTGTACCAGGAGTAACTGACTCTGACTACATAGGACAAATTAAAATCCTTAAGACCTCCCCTGTACCTTATGATATTAATTCTGGTGATCGTATTGCACAATTGATTTTCTTTGCTTACATATTTATATTAACTTCTGCAAACCCTTATCAAGGAGGTTTTGGCAGTATGAAATATCAATGTGTTTTCTGGATTTTCAAGGAAGCATACAAACCACCTTGTTGTAAATTTTATATAGGAAAGAGGCATTGCTAGCTATTGGCTAAGACATCACAATAATCAGCCAGATTGAATGGGGCATCGGGGCAGGGTGACTCAAACTATCAAATGCAGAATAAAAGGTGTCAGTAGTACACTTGATTCAGTTATTAAGCAAAATCTTGAATATCAGAATATTACTGATGGTGAAGGCCAACATTACATTTTTGATCCATAATTTTTGTAAGTACCTATTACCGTAATTGTACTAGACGTCTTTGAACAGTGGGGAGCTCATTTAGTTTTCGCTTGAAGTTAAGATGCATGTCTTTCTCAGTAAGATTACTTACTTGGCAGACAGATTGTCCAGTTTGCCGTGAGCAAAGGCCCTTATCTAAAGAAAAGTTGGCGGCCACAATGCAAGTTGTTGGAGATAAGTTAGCTTCAAATCATATTGAGGTTTCTATCTCTACCTGCAACTCTCCTATTTCTGTTATTAAAAAGAAATCTCACAAGTGGAGATTAATCACTGATTGTCGAGCTCTAAATGCAGCTTTGAGGCCTATATTTTACAACATGGCCTGCCGCAATCATGTATGATTCCTTTAAATTGGCATATTATACTAAGATTTGCAAGATTGTTTCTTTACTATTTTCTTATTTCATGAGGACCTATCATGCTTTGCTTTTACTTTAAGCCGGAATAATCTCCAAGGACCCCATGGAAGGTTTAAATGGCAATTATTGCCACCAGGCATGATGAACTCACCTACCATGTGTCAAACTTTTGTAGCCAGAGCACTAGAACCTATTAGGAAAAGATTTGCTCAGGTTTCATGTATTCATTATATGGATGACTAATTATTTGCTGCACCTAATAAAGGTATTCTATCAGACTTATGACAAATTTTGCCCTTCCACTTGCAAGAAAATGGTTTATTAGTTGCCCCTGATAAAATCTGGACAGAGGAGCCATTAAAGTATCAAGGATATTTAGTTAAATAACAAGCAATTATTCTCCAATTTATAAAAATTCGTACTGAAAAATTAAATACTCTTGATTTTCAAATGTTACTAGGGGACATTAATTGGCTTCATCCTTCCTTAGGCATTCCCACATATGCTTTGCATAATTTATTCTCCATTCTTCAAGAGGATTTAACAATAAATCGCCCTTGTGTATTAACTAGTGAGGAAAGTCAGGAATTACTTTTAGTAGAAAAAGCCCTGACTCAAAATTTCTTATCCGGGGTAGATTTTTCTGTCCCTAGTGGGCTATTAAATGTACTAACAAAGTCTACCCCACAGGGGGAATAGCACAGTTCAACAGGACTTTGATAAGAACCAGGCACACATTGTCTGAAATGTAAACCACATGTCTGGAGGTGATCAGCTTTATTATCATGCAAGGCTGTAAAATGTGCCTACAAATCAATGGGGAGGACAACTACTTGATTATCATCCCCACACCTAAATAACAATTCAAATTTGCATTACAAACCTCTGATCTCCTCCTTTTATCATTGAATGTCTTTAATGGAGAAGTTTTATACCAATTATCTTCTAGTCCTTTAAGGAAATTATTTCAATAACAAATTTATATTACTGATAATATTTGACTTTCTAAGCCCATTCTAAATTCGCCTAATATTTTTGAAGATAGTACCAAAAATAACAAATGTGCTTTTTGGACAGAAGGTAAATATCAAGTTTTCCTCACTCCCTGGCAATAGGCACGCAAAATGAATCACAGGCTGTTATATACGCTTCACAGAATTTCTTAATAACTTTCAATTTAGTCACTCAGTCGACCTGTGCAGCACATGTTCTATGCAATATATATTCTGCTGTTATTTATCACATAAACCCCCCACTAGATTCACTATTTAAACAATTCAAAGCCAGTAATGCCAAAGACAGCACTTACTGTATGTCATTCACATTCTTGCTCATTCTAATTTGACAGGTCCTATGGCATGTGGTAACTTAAATGTAGATGATTTAGTCTTTTTTATTTTGGCAAAACAAGACCATGCATCTTGGCACTCTAATGCAGGTCATTTACCAGTCACATATAAAATTCCTTTTAGGGTTGGGATTATGTCCTAGTGGCAAGAATGCTTGCCTCATATACATGAAGCCATGGGTTTGATTCCCTAGCGCCACATACATAGAACATGGCCAGATGTGGCACTGTGGTTCAAGTGGCAGCATGCTAGCTAGCCTTGAACAAAAAAGAACCAGGGAGTGTCCTCAGGCCCTGAGTCCAAGACTAAGGACAGGAATAAATAAAATAAAATAAAATAAAATTCCTTTTAAACAACCTAAGCAAATTATTGCTAACTGTCCTACTTGTTGACCTTTGCATTTACAAACCCTTCCCCTTGGTGCTAATCTTCAAGTCCTGGCTCTAAACAATAATTGGTAAATGGATGTAACACACATTCCTGAATATGTCTGCCTACAAGATGTGCTTGTAACTATTGACACATTCCTTTTTTTTGGGGGGGGGCACAACTCTACCTGGTGAAAAATGGACTCAGGTCATCCAACATTTACTAGAAACATGTGCAGTCATGTAGATTTCTTCTCAAATAAAAACTAACAATGGACCAGCTGAATCCAGTAAATAAGTGCAAATATATTTAGAATTTTGTAATATCTTCCATGTTACATGAGATGAATATAAACCTCAAGGTCAAGGTAGAGTAGAATGAGCTCACTGTATTTTGAAAAGACAAATTAAAAAGTAAAAGAAGTTGAATATGTATAGTACTGAGGAGTATTCCACATCTATGAATAGCCTTTATAAAATAGCCTGAGCTGTTATTGCAGAAGCACTATTTGTTCTTAAGTTTTTAAATTTGCCTCAAGGAGATGTTTTGGCCATAGCCAAGCAACACTTCCTAGCTCCGTGTATGTTAATCAAGCCACATACGGTTTGGATTAGATTGGGGATTGGGTTAGATTGGGCCCCTTGGCAGGTGTTAATCCAGAGGCTATGGAATGCTTATGTTGCTACAGAAGATGTCCAAAACTTCTGGCATCCACTCTGCTGAGGTCCACAAGGAGTGCCCCCAGAACACAAAGATTAGGGTAAGACATCCTCATCTATGCTATGAGACCATCCCAATCCAAGCCATGGCTGCCCACAGTCTCCATAAAAATCCTCCCAGAGAAAAGACAGCCCCTTTTCCCTTATGGGGACAGGTAAAAGCGCTGTCTCACAAAGCCCAACAGGTAGTGCTATCTACTGAAAAAGTGCTGACTCTGGAACATCTACTCCTGCCTATGTGTGCTCTGTTAACCTGTGTCTTGTAACTCTATGGCAGGGGCTAATTCAGAGGTATTGTATTGGACCAGTATCTTTAAACCTCCCTTATTGCATCCAGATTTGTGGACCAAATCCCCCGTCTCTGTATCTATATCTAGTCCTGACTTAATCTCTCCCTGTTATCTGTCTGGCATTCCAGTCTATCCTATGGAAGAAGGACAAGATTCTAACTTGTCTTACTCTCAGTACTCTAAAGCTATCTGTCTAGGCAATTCTCCATGTTAACCCTGTAGATATCAATATTTTTAATTCAACATGGAGGTTTATATAATCCCAGTAGAACTCGGCTGGTTAGACTGTCCTTTTGGTCTGTGAGATCTCACACCTATAAGATACACAACTCTCCTAGTCCTTTTGGTTTATGGTTCCAAAACTGCACCGAACATAATTTTGCTCCTGAAAGCTATTCAATCTCATACTCCATAAACCAATTATATGTAGCAGTGGAGTTGCTCAATCTTACATGTCTTCTATGCTATCTTACATGTCTTCTATGCTATGCCTGAATTTGAAAGTGAGATATCCTCCAAAAGTAGTTTGCTGTTATAAAATTATTTTCCACTTAATATCTTTGGTAATATCCTTTTATGTGACTCCATGGTAATTCAAATTTTGAAATCCAGGATGAATATACCTGAGTGTTTCCATGGTAATTATTGTAATAGGAAAGAACCTGAATGTGTAACAGGTGAAAATTGAGCACAAAATATTTCTTTCAATTTTGTCTCCAAATATTTTGGAAATCATTACCTGGCTACTTTGGTATCTCCTGTGCTAATCTGTTTATAGTGAGCCATTTTGATAAACATTTCAATTTTTATGTGTAATTCATTTCTGAATGTTGGTCATATTTTTAGTTTGACACGAGGAAATATTGTTTCAACTTATATCACTTCCATCCATGGCAACATCAATAGTGAAATATCTTCATTAATTAGGGGAGCATTCATGATTTTGATAATTTAGTAGGAGTCATGAACACCTAGGTATGGCTCAGGGCACCTTGTAAGGACTGTAGAAAACATGGTCTTCTATTGAATCCAGTCAGAAATAAAGTCTTTGTTTATCCACTTAGAACACATACATTCTCAGTATCATCTGCACATAAGAATATTAATGCGTTTTGCCTTTTAAATATTTTGCAAACCATATATACTCATTACAAACTGCAAACAATGGCCTGTAGACGAACTATTCAAACAGCAGTTAACATGCATATATATTATGAAATTATAATCAATTTCTCTACACTGTCTTAAATATTTCTATTATATGATTAAACGCTTATATAGCTCAAGTACTTGGACATTGCACACTTACAAATGAAGATGCATTTATTGATTATGATTAAGGACAGAGAGACCCATGATATCTCTTAGAATTGTCCTTGAAGTTGGTTGAATTACATCATTGCAAATTTTCCCAATTTTGATAGTATTCTTAAATGGGGTCATGATACAATCTGAAACAGTCCCTTCTTATTTGTAGCCTGTTGTACAACAGCTCTTAGAAGGCAAAATAGAGCCAGACACTTAAAGATTCATACGAATAAAATATTTCAAATGATATTCATAAGTTTTCTTTATTTGGTTTCAAAAAGCCCAGAGTCATTATGGAATACCTGTTACAGTCCTTGGTATTTCCCATGGGCTCATAAAAGAGAGGTATTCCAACCCTTTGTTTAGCCTTATGTCATGACCAACACTGTAAATTGTAAATTGATGGGCCTCAATATAGAAGTGATACAGTGTCTATTGTTACATAGCACATGCAAAACCCACTTTAAGCGTTTAACCCAGACGTCTAATTTATATAAATAAATATATGACTAGCAAACGAAGAAAGCTTTTATGTCCAATTTCTATGAATCATTACCTCATATCTTTAGATGAAGTACATTTTTTGGTACATTGCCTGATACATTTGTTGCACTAATTCTTAAGCTAAATCAATATTATACTTCTGTTTGCTCACAGTAAATCAATTCACTTTTCCTTCATATTTTTATGTCAATGCCCACTGCTGCTGTTACAATAAAAATAATATATGGATTCTTTGTCATAGTGCAAAACTCGTGACGCTATTTTCTCTTCTTTAATCTGTGATTCCTTGTGATTTCTATTTGAATAACAAACAGGGTGAAAGCTCAAGAATGCAGAGTGTTTAGGCAATGATAGATTCTAATTTAAACTCTTGGTTGACTTGTTCTTGTGAGTCCAGGGTAAATGTAAACGTACGTATGTTCTTCCTGCTGTCACTTGCTTCTTCCAGCAAATTATTCTGGGGGAGAACAATAAAAATATCCTTGTAAACCTGCAGATTGATGAGAGTACCTGTGAAACTTTAGACATGTACTTATAGTTTTGTTCTATCCTTCGTAAGACACTTTCGCTATAATGATGCTTTCTTTTTACATTTGCGGTTTGGATCAAAGTTTAGGTAGAGAAATGTAGGTCAAACATTATCAATTTGATTTGAAATCTTAGGATTATGATTTCTTTTGTACTCATAATTATTTACTATTTTTGGCCTGAGACTAGGTGACATTACATGTTTTGTGTCTCTATATATATAACCTAGGGAATGGCTTGTAGAAATGTGCCTGGGTCCTTAAAATCATGAGTTTTCATTGATTCACCTGTACAACTCCCTCCAAGTGGGTCAAGACACACAAGTGTCCAAGTATAGTTTTCCAGATGCTGTCCAATTAATTGGTTTCAGTGTATATGGAAGTTAAGAAAGCAGGGAATTCATTCATGAAAATAGGCATTTGTTCAATTGAAGTACCTCTAGAAAAACCAAGGATGTGTCTAATGTTTGTAGACACAATACAAACATATTTGTTAGCCCTCTATGCATCGAAACAAAAAAATGTGTTTTTATTTATGCCTTTGCAGAACTAATCAGTTGCCCCACCGTGTGTTCAACAAGTATTTCTCCTTGTCTTATCTATGAGTAAAAATAATAAAAAAAATCTAATCATATGAATGTCTTTTGATTTCCCCTAATAATTGAGACAAGCACTCTTGCAACTAGGCCATATTCCCAGCCCTCCCCTAATCATTGAAACCTCCAATTTGGTTACAGTGTACATTCACAATGAATTCTGACATAAGTGGAGGTGTTTCTTTCCTTACAGAAGTATATCACTTAATATTTGAGAAAGCACACTTAGGTAGGAGAAATGCAATTATGATCATTAAATGGAAATCTAATTACGTTAACATGTAAAGTCCTCTTATGATTGTTCTTCAGTTTCTTTTACATGAGTCTGATATGTTTCATTTCATTATGTATTCTTGCATGTAAGAAAGTATCACCAAATTTACCTCTTTAAAAGAGAACGTCAATTTATGTGACATTATGTGAACATCAATTTGGTGAGCCAAACACTTCTGGGAGTTTTTGTAAAAAGAAAAAATTCAACTCTGTGAGCTTTTCTTACTACGAAAGATCCTCAATATCGAAATAATTTCAGTGTGTGACAATATGCAAGGATTCTTTGACTTCTTTAAATAGGACGTTTTGCAAGACCGAATGAATGGGAAATGTGGTGGGGAATAGAGCAGAAAGGGCTCACCAAGTGAAGTGGGTAGTGAGAGAACAAACTGAGCTAATCAAGGGACTTAGGAAGAGATATTTCACAGGAAAAGAGGAACAGATTACAGGAAGCATAAAGAAAGAGAGGTATATGCATATATCACCATTTGGGGATGAATTGCTTTACAATTACTAAGCATAGAGGACATAAGAATTTTGAGAATTGAATGTGACACTGAGCATGAAGGATCAGACGTCTGTTTATTTTACTTTATAATATTATTAAGAATTACTAACACATAGAGTTAATGTGTAAATAATTAAGAAATTGAGGGAGTGGTTTGAGGGGTGAAGCAGAGGGATGAAGGGAGAAAAATCAGGAAGGGATAGCAGGTATGAGAAGAAATGCATATGTAATCACTATATGAAGCATGTTTCTGTAACCCCACTGTACATCATCCTAAAAATAAGAAAGAAAATGTAAAAAAAATTAAGTGTAAATGCATTTTGCGGTGGGAAACTAGATTTTTCTATGTATCCAAACAATAACATTCTAAAGTTATTAAAATTTGTGCATTGCTGGAAATATTACAAGTGTTTGGTAGATAATGAAAAAGAAGAAAATTTTTGATTGTGTGTGTGAGTTTGTGTGTGTGGGGGGTGTGGTGTGTTTGAGTGAGTGACGGTGTGTGTGTGCCTAGTCTTTTGATGTTATGTCTCATGGTGATCAACATAGAAATGCATTGCTAAGATAGGGTATATAAAATTTGTCAAACGTGGTAATTCCTCCCTCATTTTTCTCTGGCTTCCCTTTGCAATCAACTGTTCACCAACTTTGAATGATTAATTACAACAATTTCTATTCCTTTGTTGCATTCCTTTACCCTTTGTACTTTTCACAGTGTGAAGAAGTCATTTCCTTACTACGATAAAGAAAGAGACAATAATAAGAGCTCCATGGTCTACTACAGCGACACCTGGTTTACAAACACAGAAAATTAAATGAAAAGAAATAATCTCAAATAAGGATTTCAAAGTAAAAATGAAGAAACCTCCGGATTCCATATATTTGAGATCATTACTAGTACCATGATTGTTTGTGATTATTTCTCCAAATTATTGAGAAACTGCGATACTCTGCATGGAAAATCGAAGGCATGTATGCCAATTTTACAACTCAGCGAATCCATTGGCTCTCTTTGCCGTTCACTTCATACCACATAATGTTTTCCTAAGGCTTTCCATTTCCTTACAAATGAGAGGATGTCATTCTTTCTGAAGGAAGCCTAGAATTACACTATGAATATAAAACCAGTTTCTGTTGTTCCATTCATCAACTGATGGCCAGAAGGGTTGGATACATATGTTGGCTATTTGAGAGAATGCTGCAATGATCATGATCATGGTGGAAGTTTTAGCATGGAATTCTTTATGATCTTTACAGTGAATGCCCACCATTGAGATTGTTCGATCATAATCTATGTGTATATTTTATTGCGGATATGGTATACTGCTTCGCAGAGTGTCTAAAGAATTTTATTTTTTTTGAGTTTCAAATATATTTTGTATTTGAGAGCCCTATTTTTTTAGTATCTACTTCATATCTTCTCGCATATTCTGTGCTCTCCTCTCTCTTCATAATTTGACATATGGAGCTTAGCAATTCCATGGACGTCTTTTTGTACAATACTGTGATTTAATGTGGTTGTTAGATTTTATACAAATCTGTTAATCTGTGCTCAGAAGCCCTAGTGTTTTTCCTCGTTCTTCTTGCATATTTATTGTATCCATTTTACTTTGAGTCCCTGATCCAATTAGAATTTTTGGTGGTATGAGGAGACACACAAGGATGTACTTTTGGTTGGTGGAAGAGTTTAAAGTATTCTGCCTTACCATTTCTTGAAAAGGCTGTGCTTTTCTATCCAATATAAAAAACCAAGGTGTCATAGGTGTATATGTTGACTTCTCTGTCTTCAATCACATTTTCTTGATTTTTGAACTTTTGTTGTACCAGGACCAAAAAGATTTTCAACCTGAAGCTTTAAAAGTTTGAAAGTAGATATTAACATACCTCCAGCACTGTTCTTCCTGCTATGGAGTGTTTTGGCATCAACAAACTAAATTATCCTCGATGTTCAGATATTCCTGTTTCTAGAAAAGCTGAACGCAAAATCCACTGAGAAAAGAGCCACTCTCATTTAATGACACAATACTTTTACTTTTGCTTTCTACAGAGAAACATTTGGTAAAGGGGACTTTCAAACAACGGACCCTTGTACACGTTGAACCACTGTCCTAAACTCTGACCCAATACTCCTTTACACATCCAAGGTCTGGAAATTTACTCTATTCTTTCTTGCCATGTACCAGAGATTAAATGGAAGGAAGTGGAACTGTCCACAAGAATGCTATGAAATTCATGTGATGTCACTCAAGAGCATTTTCTGTCATTTGGAAAAGCTGTAGGAAATAGGATCATGCCAGACAATCCTGAATTGTTTATCAATTACCTCAATATTCTGCCAAGTAATTATGTCGTGGTGTAGATAACATATAGATATGTAGATACAAAGATACTGACAGATAAATCTATACACACGTACAAAGCCTTTTCCTTTCTACATTAAAATATTTTTTCCAAGTAGCCACCAGAGTTTCCCAACAATATTTACCTTACACTTTGTGGTCGATATGAAATTTGTTTGAACGAATCAAAATCTGCTATCTGCTATGTGCTCTCTGCTGTGTGCTATCTGCTATGTGCTATGTGCTATCTGCTATGTGTGCTAGGTTGTTGCTGATTGGAATATTCTGTAGATTTCGGTTAAGTCTAGATCTACGTATGTTTTTAGTTCTGTGGTTTCTTTGTTCAGGTTTTGGTGTGCTGATCTGTCCAAAGGTGATAGTGGAGTGTTAAATTCCCCAGTTATCAATGTGATTGGGTCTGTGAATGATTTTAGAGTCAGTCGTGTTCGGTTGGGTCGTCCTATATTTGGTGTGTAGATATATAGGATGGTTATATCCTCCTGTAGTACAGATCCCTTTATTAGAATGTAGTAACCTTCTTTGTTTCTTTTTTAATGTTTTTAATTTGAAGTCAATTTTAACTGATACTAGGATTGCAATGCCAGCCTGTTTATAGGGGCCATTGGATTGACAGACTTGATTCCAGCCTTTCACTTTTACGAGATGTTTACTTTTGCTGGATAGATGTGTGAGCACCGTTGAAGACCTCATGCATACCTTACCAGGCTTTGTTGTGTAAATCTTTGACGTTAACAATTATATACAGATACCTGGAATACCTGTATATAATATGGGATTGGTGTTCCTGAAGAATACAATTTTGATATAACAACAAATCCTGCACCCTGTACTCAGTAGTTATGTATTTACTGTTACAATCATATGAGTAACTTTTGTTAGTGTATTAAGTTCTTTTTGGACTGGCAGGCTTTGTCTTTGAACCCATTTGATTCACTCGTTTTGAGCAGGGATACCCTCTACCCAATAACGTGAGGACAATGGAATCTGGAGTTCCTGTAAGTAAGGAGGGTCAGTTAGCGGCAGTGAAGAGAATAGAGTAAAATATTAAGGGGGAGGCTCATGATTTTGGTTTAATTACAGTGACATGGAAATGTGGAGAATAGTAGAATTGGTAGAAAGGAGTAGTTTAAAAAGATAGACAATTCATTTAACAGAGAAGAGTGGAGGTGTTATTGCTAGGAAAGTATTTTTAAAGAAAGAGAATGTGAAGAGGAAAATAAAGAAAAAAATAGTGGAAGACAAATGCACAAAAGAGAGAAAATTTATTTTTAAAAAGGGAAAAAAAAACCAGAAAATCGAACAAGCAAAACAATTTTTTGCTAAAAACAAACAGGTAAAAAAGGAATATAAAAACCAAATGACATTTCAGAAATTGAAAAAAAAAAACAATAAAAGCATAAAAAATCTTGGAAAAGAAAATGGAGTCTTCCTTGTTTGGATGGGCTTTTTAGCCTCTGGTTTCCTTGCGATGGTCAGCAGTATATTTTGCTGCTTGCCATGTTTGACTTGCTTTCAGTTTTTGGGGGTGGATCTACTTTGAACTGCATCCCTTGTTGGTGAAATCCTGGGTCGCTCTGTTTCACACAGCTTGCAAGTGGGACTTCGGTATCCTCTGTGGATGGGGCACATGCACAGTTTTGGGAACCCTGGCTCCACTACTCTGCTGTGGGGCCATTGCCTATAACTCATGTTTTAAAATAGGCTGTGGACTCAGCAGGTCGGAGAGCTTCTCTCCTGGTTGAACCTGATGTGATTCTCTTGCTTGGGGGAGGTTCCCCACTCCGGGGTGGAACGACCTATTGGGAAGAGCTAGCTATGGGATTCACCTCCATTTCAGCCTGGGAATTAGGATTCCTATGTGGTGGGACCATTTATCTGTCTCGGGAACTGTTTCTTCCCATGTGGTTTTCCATACTGCTGGTAGTTGTTTGCTGCTTTCACTTTCAATTTAGAAATTTCAACAGTCAAGGCGGTGCACCTCTGGCTGAGCCATGGCCTAGGATGACCCTCCCACCTAGGCAGGGGTCCTTCTCCGGGCCAGAGCTAGCTCTCCCTGATTGGTCCCTCTTGCCTTTTTCAAAGATGGCCCATTGATCCTTGCCTTCTGAATGCCTAATTTTGTTCCAGTCTGGTCTGACCCTATGCCAGTGACAAAGTTGGCACTTTGCTCTAGCAATGGTGGAAGGGCTAAGCTCCAGATACTCCTTCACGGGCGCGAGTGAGGATGTCTTTATAGAGGTACTCACACTTTCTCTGCTATTTCAGCCTTTGGGTGCTCAGTCTGCAATCCAGGTCTGTCTGCTGTTGTCTGGAGGATTTTGTCCCTGTTGCTATTGTGTGCTTTAGGTGCATGGAGTATGGGGAAGTGTGTGGGAGCCAGCACTGGCTTGTTGGTGCACCACCAACTGGAACAAAAATCTGTGTTTTCAGGCCAGCAAAGTATATTTTTTTCTTCCTGGCCAATATCAAAATGTCAAAATGTGTTTACCTAGGGCTCTGCTGCTACTCCGGGATCTTCTCAGAAGTAAATTGGAAATCCTTCATGATTCTGCTTTGATAAGATTGAAGACGTGGAATAATGTCGATACTCTTGTATTTTCTGAAACTCTGTCCATGGACAATGTAAGTATATATTTTGGAGTATGCTACACTTGATGCTTAGAAGAATCTGTTTTTGATAGCTGTATGTTGAAAACCTTTGAATAAGTCTGTTACATTAATGTGGAAAATGGATGTAGTTCTACTTGTTTCAGTCTGGTTTCTCCTATGTGTCAGATCATCTCTTGGAGAGATTGAAGTATTAACAACACTCACTACTAGTTTATTCAGATCCATCTTCGACTGTAGTTCTGAATGAATTCCTTTGACATATTTAGCATCTCAATTATTGGGTGAGTATATGTTCATTATTTTTATAACTTCTTCTTAGATTTTACCCAGTATTGAGATGTAGGGACTATCTATTTCTTTGTGCACTCATATTATGAGAAGTCTAGCTTTTTGTAATCAGGTTGGCTACGTCTCCCTTTTGGTAAGTCAATTTTCTTGGAAGATCCTACTCCATCCTTTTTCTCAAAGCATGATTTCATTCTGTTTTCTTTGAGGGGTCTCTTGAAGACAACACATGGATGGATCTTGTTTTTGGATCCAATCTACAGTTCATTTCTTTTCTTTGGAGAGTTGAGTTTTAGATTGTTACTGTTGAGATTAGTGTGGTCCTTTGTCTTCCATTTTCTTATTAACCTGCGTTTTACTTCTTTCCTTTATTCTTTGTTTATAAAATTTGGTTTCCTCTTGGCTTCTTTTTACCTGGGTTCCATTTTGTTGATTCTTTTCTATTGAATGATATTCCTCCTTAGTTGCCTCTGCAGGACTGTTTTTTTTGTTGTTATACTCCTTTACTTTTCTTTATTGTGGACGGTTTTGTTTTTTCCATCGAATGTGTATTCTAATTTCGTGGATATCCAAAGTAGTTGCTGGCTTTTAGTGCTTGAATTGTGTTCTTCCAGGCTGTCCTTCATCAAAAATTTTAGTGGAGAGGTTTGACATGATTCTGATAAGTTTTGCTTGTTCTAGAATTCTATACGCTTTAATTTTTGTGACTGGTGGATTTTCCTCTAGGTTCTGGTCTCTAAGATGGTCAGGATGCTTCTTCTGCTTGTGTAAGTCTTTGGGTGAGGAGTTGGCTGTATCTATTTTTACTTTTATTTCTTTCCTTATTTTCGATGTTCCATCAAGAAATATTTTCTGTGTTCCTGACATTTGTTTCTATGGAATTCTGTGTTGATTCTTCTGGCAATTTCAGCTGTCATAGCAAGAACTTTTCCTTATTCTCCATCTGTATTAATTAGTATTGTTTTGGGGGTTGGGGTTTGACGACCATTTATGAAATTTGTAAGAGTTCTTTGTGATTTCACATCTGGGATGCAGGAGTTATGAAGGCTTGATTTCCCCTATACTTCCCATTGGTAGCTCATATGTGGCAGTATTATTGAACAAGTTTATAACTGCTTCAATATTTAATAGCGTTCACTTTTGTCCACTAGGCTTCCAACGTTTCTTATTAACAGTATTCTTTTTTTATTTAATAGTTTTCCTGATAATGGACATTCTTTTCTGGCTATGTCTAATATGATAGTCATTTTGATTTGCATTTCTCTTACAGCCTGTGGTATAGAGCACTCATCATGTGTCTCCAGGCCATTCTCATTTCCAACTCAGACCGACTAATAATTGATGGTCTTAATTTCGTTGTCTTTATATTCGAAAATATTAGCACAACATATATTTTGTAAATATTTGTAATTCAGATAAACTTAAGGACTTCTGTTATGTGAAGTTTGTTTAAAAATCCGTTTCCCTAGCAACAAGATATATCCAACAATTCACTAAATTTAATATTTAAAATCTGAAATTACTTGAGAGATTACAATCTTCTTATTTGGAATAAAGCTAGACACCTGTGTGTAGGGGCCCAGAGTCTGTTTCGATGTCGTGACATTTTACTAAGGCAGTAGAGGTCGCCTTTCATTTCTTTTTGGTCTCAACAAATAAACTAAAGACAAATGATAAAGCATGATTTCTTGTCTTGTTCTTGGATACCTTGAGAGATTGTTGTCACCAGCAATATCATTAATCTAAAGCAAGGAAACAAAAACTGCTACACATCCTAAATTTTAAAGTATAGATACTATCATAATTTGGAAAACCGTATTCCCTGGGATTTAGCCTTCAAAAGTAGATATCACGGAAAATCAATATGAAAATGACTCACAAATATGCTTATAATATTTGTAAGCTAAGTTCACATGGTATATAGATATAAAAAGGTCTCAGGGTAAGGCTAGAACTTTTTTGGTTGACAATGTGTTGTGCAAAAGGGGTACAGTTACATAATAAGGCAGTCAAAGGATGCACAACTCCTTAACAAAATATTAGCTACCAGATTCCAAAAACAGAATACAGAAGCCTATTTGCTTTCAGTAGAAACTGTGGTGTCATGCCATGTCCCTGAGGCAGGGGTATAATCGCCAGGGCCAGGATTTTCTTTCTCATCCTTCAATGTTCATGAATAAGGAGAACCAATATTGTCAACTTTCCATATTGCTAAAGATGTTATAGAAATTCACCTCAAAACCCCATGAAAATCTAACTATATTCTTTAATGAAATAGGAAAAGCAATCCAAAAATTCATATGAAATAGGAAGATCTAGAATAGCTAAAGAATTTGAAGGCAAAAAGACCACAAACAAAACCACAGTAAATTCACAACAATGTTCATCACAGCGCAATTTGTCATAGCGAGAATCTGGAACCAACCCAGATGCCCCTCAGTAGACGAATGGATCAGTAAAATGTGGGACATACTCACAATGGAATTTTATGCCTCTATCAGAAAGAATGGCATTGCCCCATTTGTCAGCAAATGGAAGGACTTGGAAAAAAAATTATATTAAGTGAAGTGAGCCAGACCCAAAGAAACATGGACACTATGGTCTCCATTATTGGGAATAATTAGTAAAGGTTTAGGCAAGTCATAGGAGAGCATCACAAGGCCCAATAGCTATACCCTTATGAACACATAAGATGATGCTAAGTGAAATGAACTCCATTTTATGAAAACGATTGTTATATCACAGTTGTAACTACTTTCAACGTCCCATCTGTATCTGTAGCTTCTATTGTTGATGATGTTCTTGTATCACCTGCCAGTGGTTGTAACTACACTATCTCTGTAATCTTACCTGAGTATTTTGGAAACCGTGTATACTGGTATTAGAATTAGGAAATTGAAAGGGAATACCAAAATTGAGATACACAGGGTAAAAAAAGAGAAACAACAAAAAAAGCAATACTTGCAAAATTGTTTGGTGAAAATGCACTGAACACCACAGTGGGGGAATGGAAAGGGGGAGGAGGGAGGAGGCTATGAGGGACAGGGTAACAAACAGTACAAGAAATGTATACAATGCCTAACGAATGAAACTGTAACCTCACTGTATATCAGTTTGATAATAAAAATTTGAAAAAAAAAAAAAGAAGCAGCATCAGCGGTATCAAAATGCCTGATTTCAAGCTCTATTACAAAAGCATTATTTAAAAATACAACCTTCTATTGCCAAAAAGGTGATGCCTGATGAATACAATATGGCAGAACACCTTCAAAGAAACCAGAGACTTGCAGTCAGCTGATATTAGGCAAAGGAATGAGAGACATACAATGGAAAAAAGTAGCATCTTCAATTATAGGAGATGGGAAAAAAGGATCACCACAGGAAAAAAAATCAAACGTGATCCTAGCATAATACTAGCACCGATGTCAACTCAAAAAGGATTAACATCCCAGCATCAAATGTGAATCCTCGTAACTATAATAGAACAGAGTAGCAGAGACATCAGGTCTTCCAGGCCTAGGGAGGAACTTCCTCAACAGAGTCTGAGGCACACTACAGATTGATGAAAGATTGGAAAATGGGAGTACATTAAAATAAAAATTTCTGCACAGCTAAGGACATGGTCACGAAAGCAGACAGACAGCCAAACAACAATGTAACAGACAAATATTATAACAGGTTAATGTTTCTCACATACAGGGGACACAAGAAATTAATCCGTCCTAAATCCAACAATTCAATCATGAATTTCGCCACGGATGTGAAAACAGACTTCACAGAAGAAGAAATAAAAATAGTAATGACACACAGAAACATAACAACCATCAATGGAAGTAAATGATATGTAAATAAAAACAACACTGAAATATCATCTTCCCCAAGTCAGAATGAGATGTATTCTGAACTCAAGCAACAAGTGCTGGAGTTGACTCCCTGAAAGAGGAAATGTCCTGAACTGATGTTGGGAATGTAAACTACTACAACCACTCTTGAAAAGAGTATGGAGTATCTTGAAAAGAACACGCAAGGCATAGCACATGTCCCATTCTGAGCAACAGGATCCAGGATATGACGAGAAAACCTGCACATCCACGTTTATGTTGCACGCTTCAAAAGAGCCAAGAAATGGAAACAAATCCAATGTCCCACTGTACATGATTGGATCCAAGCAAATGGTATCTCTGTACAAGGGAATCCTACACAATGATTAGAACACATTTGGTAAAAGGTATTCATTGGGACACAAGCCTGGAACATAGAATGGAGCATTGGCTGGCTGATATTTGTATGTTAGAAATAAGTAACAGACATGATAAAGAAAGCAGGACTCAGGTACCAATGCACAGGGAGACAAGGAACGTGCTTGAGAGAAAGGTATCCAAAAGTGACACACAAACACTAATGTTTATGTACATAAATTCAAATGGATATCTATATATTACCCAATCTGCAAGGAATTGTTTTATAGTTAATATTACTAGAGGCTACAAGCTTTAGAGATGAGATTGACAATAGACATTAAGGATATAATTTTTTGTTTTGGAAAAAATAATGAAAAAGGAAGTTGTTTGTGCAAGAGGACAATGTGAAGGAAAGAGGCAGAAAAATGAGCAAGGAAATAACAGCTGTGAGAAGAAATTTATGCACATTTATCTCTCACCTCAATACTCCCTCAAAATTTCCTTGATTCCTTGTTAAAAATTTTTTCATCTACCTTTTGTATATATTATTGGTAAAATGAAATTGTGGTTCGCGAGTAACTTAAACTCCTATTACCCTAGCAAAAGCACCATAACTGGAAGTAAATATTATCAGTTGATTCTGGAGAATTTTGAAGCTCTCTTTCTTATTCTGATCTATTAGATAGAGATAATGTGCCAAATTTGGTATACAACATCGAAGTTTTGAAACAATTGGAACATTTCAACACTAGTAATACAGAATCATGTGAATATTCACATAAATTTCAGATAATAAGAGATGCCATATGATTTGATTAAATCTTTTTTTTCAAACCTACTGATAATCAAGACACAAATGTCCTTGGTCAAACAGGGCTGGTAGTAAACAAATTCTTCTGTTTTCTCTTTTAAAATAGCAAAATCAATTTATAAGACACATATTTGAAATCAAGTTCAAACACATGAACAAGACATACACAGCTAATAAGGGAGAAAAGAACATGAATCATACTAAAAAATGGAGAGCATAGTCCCAGTTCTCTGATTTACTAAGAAACACATAATCATAACTGAGCCTACTTTCCCTGATCTTTTTGTAAAAGTAATGTTTCATGAATGGTCACCACTGAGGAAAAGCGGTCATAATAATGTAGGTACAAAGTTTTGCGAAAATAGTTAAACTTTCAGAACTAGAATGGTCAACATATTCCTTGATAAGTTCCTGTGAACACTTTGCATAAAAGTGGATGCTTTTCCAAAGACTGGATCATGGGCAGAACAGAAATGTATAGGAAGAAGGAATTCAGGATCCCAAACTCGCCTATTTGAAAAGTGTGTGAAAACGACTCAAGATTTCACTACTGAAACCTCGCTTATTTCTACAAAATCATACATAAACAATGGACAGGAAGAACAAACAGGACTCCCACTTCCGGGTAGAAGGCAGCATTGAGCACTTCCGGTGTCAAATGCGGAAGTGCTTGTGAATGACGTGAGATCATAAGCCGGAAGTGACCAATATTAGCCATGTCACAATACTAGTGACCCCACACGGGGGAGACAGGAGTTAAAAGTAACTGTTACTACGGAAAGGTCTACGGTGGACCAGGTTACTTCGTTGAGCGGAGAGCCTTCTTCACTAATTTGGTAAGTACAGTTCTCCTTCAGAGACATCTAACCATCATTTCCCTCGTTTCCTTTCTTCAGTCATCAGTCACCATCTCGTGTGGACTAACTTTTCACTCTTTGATATACACTGTGACATTTCTGGCTACAAAGGTTCTTTGTAATTCCTTTACCGGAAGTCCCATGAGGTAGTCCCTGCTTATTTTACAAAACACCAAGTTTTGTCCAACATATCACATAATCAAAAATGTTATGTCCCTGGAATTGAGAATGTAGCAATTTCCAATGTGTCCGTCTCAAATTTACTACCATTACTCTCACTTTTATTTAGGTCTAACAATGATATTTCTATGGGGTTGTACACTTGTTTCATGCCCACAACAAATTTAATGCTGGAATTTACTAATATTTGAAACAGTTATTATCTGTAGCTATGACTCTCAGTATTGCCCAATGTTCCCTCAATTTATAGGTCATGTTCTGTTAGATATAATTACCTATAGATCCCTTGAGCCATAGTTCAAGTAAGAATACAGGAATATCTAGAAATTATTGTCTGAATTTATATGAGTTCAAACGGGTATTTACCTGTTTGAGACCTGCAAAAGTTGGAAAATTTTTGAACTATATAGTATAGATATCTACCAGTTAGAAAACATTTTCACAAATATGTTGAACACTTGTCATGAATGAAGTCCCTTGAATGTTGGTCTATGACAAAGAAATTAATGATAAAGATTAATATACTTTGTTGACTTCAGTCCTACTGTTACAATTTTGAGATTTCTCCTTATTCCTTTCAAATACAATTGTTGCCTGATTATTTGCCTGCGATTAAACTGGTAAAATACAGCTGGATATAAATTCATGAGTTTTACCACTAGAATACCTTCTTTCATAGTGTATCTTAGGTTTGCCAATTCAGTCTCAGTGGATGTCATTTTAATCAACAAGACAGGTAATTCATTATTGTCCATGTCCTATTTTTTAATACAGAGCAATTTCCTGTCCCTTGAAAATTTTTTAACAGCACCTGAAACATTTCCACAATTTATAATAATATGCACAATATAAATGGAGTTCTCTAAGTCCTTTCGATGAATAAATTTTGTTTTTTCCTGTCGAGTATGATTTTGGCTCATAAATATGTTGGAGATAAGTCTAGGCCCTTTTTAACAGTTAAAAAGGATGGGGAAGATTTACATTGGTTTGTTCCTTAATTCTTTTGAATTGGTGCTTTCTTAGAAACCCATATGTAAATGTGGCAGGTATGTGAGTCACTGAAAGGGAATCATCTTTCTCAAGTCAGTGTGTATTGAAGTCTTGAAATTTGTCAAGGAATTCCTGATGCTGAGTAAATTGGATACACTATTGGAAATAAGATCTTCCTAGCAATCTATTAAAAATGTTTTACCATTGATTTCGTGAGAACATGATTTATTTGTGATTAATTTATGCATGTCTACCCGAGAAAGTAAGACACACACTGGTGATACTTGTTTTTCTGAAAGCGCAAAAAACAAAAAGTCAAAAAACCTTCATTCATATTTGACAATAATAAGAAATACCAGTAGGTATTATAAGCCACTTATTACCCTGTCACTCTAATTAGATTCATGTATTTTCTCAGGTGTCTTCTCTTAATGTTTAACCTTAGAAAGTATAACGTTCCTTTGGAATGAGTTACATGCAATGAATTGATTGTTGGCAGCAATTATTATGCTGGGAAAATCAATTATCTATATTCTGCAGTGTATTAATATAAGATAGTTGAACAAACTATGGAAGCAAAACATATCCCTTTTTGACTTATTCACAGCATAGGAGGAATAAATTGCAATGTGATTAAAAAGCACAGCGAGAAGATGGGACTTTCTCTTCTGGATTTTGGCCAGTAATTATAATACTGTCATATACTGGCGCTAGAGGACATGAAATGATACCCAAAATCCAAAATGAGTTTGATTGTCCAGTCCTTCTAGTTGTGCTCCCATATATAGGAGACACCAGATCAAAGTAATCCCGGCAAAGTGAACACCGCATTACAAGGGGCTCTTTGCTCCTGGAGGAAGGGATGCACCTCACCTTTAGTAGAATGCTTTATGTATAAGAAAATTGCATTCCCCGTTTTCTTTTTAGGCTTAAGCAGAAACTGTTTATGTAAATTGCATTTTACTTCAACATAACGGTTATTCATAAATGTGCCAATACTTTTGTGGTACTATCTCTCTGTCCAAATTTGCAACTTTGATCTCATCATTTTTGGAATGTTCTAAAGTTGTAAGCACCAACATAATCCTTTGTCGAAATATTGTAAAAATGGAGCCAGCAAGACATTCTCTAACTTTAATCTCAATATTCACAAAGCACACCAATTTTATACTAAATCTTGGCAATGTAATATTTAAGGATTTCATCCATGCATTTAGCTATACACACACATAGATAGATAGATAGATAGATAGATAGATAGATAGATAGATAGATAGATTATAGATATAGATATAGATGTAGACATAGATATAGATATATACCACCTGTTTTATTCCCAGGAAAAGTCAGGACTCACTACTAGTGCTTCATGTTTGTGATGCCACATAATTAGTTTGTCTTCAATAACTGGAAAAGGTAATTTTAAATTCAAAGCATGTCGTGTGAAACGAATAAAGTTTTTGATGAGTTTGATTTACAAATGAATGCTTTTTCCGCCTTAAGAATGATTATTCATAAAAAAATCTCGCAAATAGTTTGTTTTCTAAGCGGCCAAAATTTAATGAAAGGAAACTCAAGTTTCTTTGTCTTTCTCATTTTAAACCTAATTTCAGTTTAATACTTTAAAGACACTCCATCCCTCTTTGAATGAACAAGAAAAGATGCCTTCATGTCCCTTTAGATAAACAGTGTTGAAATAAGTCATAAACTATCTCCTGTTTTTCTTCTGAAAATGCCTGTAATTTGTGGATTAAGAAAATCAGTACTTACAGGATGTGCATCAATGAACTCAAAAGTTAATGAGTTGAATATCTTCCAAGTTCTTCAATATTCTTTTGTTTCTCCAAAGAAATGATAATGTTTGAGACATCTGGTCTGGAAGTAATTCTTCATTGGTTTTCTGACAGAATTTTTCTCCTCACAGGAAGTGCAGATATTTCCCTGTCTACCAGAATGCAAGAAGGTAAGCATGTTCCCAATGTCCTTTGAAAAGAACATTTCAAATGGTTCCCATCATATTATGTTTAGCATTCTCAGTATGCAAAACTCTGTGGGGGAGATTCAATGGGATGGAGTTCAGAATTGAGACATTCTGATAATTGTACAGTGGAATTTTGAATTCGTACTATTGAGACACAAGAATGCAAGTAAATGCCCTGGCCTCAATGCACCTTCCCTGTCAACAGAGGACAGCGTGAATATTGCAAAACAGTAACCGCAAAAAGTCCTTCTATTAATGGAAAAATGTTTCCCAAATTAGGCCTAAGAATTCACAAATGGGAACTGAAATGAATTTGCTTATTATTTCTATGATAATATCAAAAGGCATAGTTATCATTTTTGTCATCACAGAAGGGAATTTGAAATTAATGCATACGTTGTAATTGGAAGAGAAGGGAAAGAATTACATTTTCTCAAAAATATACCAGATTTGCTTAGATATTTTTCTTTGCAGGTGAATCTCTGGATCCTGAAAGGTTACTGCAATGCCCCTATGATAAGAGTCACAAGATCAGGGCCTGCAGATTCCCGTACCATCTGGTGAAATGCAGAAAGGTAGGGTTGCATTTCAAAATGAGGAGTTTGTCATACTTTACTATAAACATGAATTTGAAGCTTGATATTTGACTAAATGTGCTAAATATGTGTCAATGAAATAATAGACTACCTGGGTAGATGTAGTATACACATATTTGTATTTGCTCTTGTAATCTGATCTTTGTGTAGTGCAGATAAGAAATAGCAGCGCAACTTGTTTACAGAACTCTAGGATGAGTAGAACATTGCAAGATGTTTTCTGTAGGACAATCATTTCAGTCTGAGTGTAGCGACTTTATACTTGTTTCCTTGTTCACACTTAACTACTCTAAGTCAGCAATTTAGTAAAGTTTCTAAAAATTAAGACAGATGCATTGCCTTATGGCAGGACATAATTCCTGAACCATGTTACTTTTCAGTAAACCTAGTGATCCTGAATTGATGATAACGAAGATGTGTCTTGCCTGTTTCGTATATTTTGGTGTATTTTTTGTAATGATACCACGACAGTTATTTTCACATAGAACAAGAAATCTTTCAAATGCTAATATAGTTATCTATCCCAATTCAATTTTTTGTGTTAAAAAACATTGCTCTGGGCAGAAAACAATCTTCCCTTTGTTATGCTTTTCAAAGGATGCTCACTGATTATACATACACGTGTGCACAGAAAGACACATACATATGCATATTCATGCTCATATGTTTTCAAATATTCTTATATCTAAATGCGAATATATACAAATTAGACTGTACATGCACATGGTATCATACACATGCACCAAGACACACAATGAGGGCATTTCCAATTGTGTTTTCGATCAATGTGTCTTACCCATTCATGTAGCATATATTAATAAATGCCTTTTTACTGAATAAGATGTCATGATTCTGAATGTTTTTAGATGCCAAAGTTATGTTTTAAGTATACAGCATTTTGCTGCTGTGTCAGACCTTCAATCTTGTCATGACGAGTTTAAATCAAAGTACTTTTATGCGAAGAGAGTATGAGATATAGAGTCTGAGAGAATTTTATCCACCTCCAGCCCCTAAAAATTGTAAGAAACAGATTGAAGAAGAGTCGAGGTTGTACTAGCCCGTCCTCTTGTGCTAGACTGGTGTTAGTACAGCACACAAGTCCAAGGTAAAACCACAAGTCAAGCATAAAATCAGCAACCCTTTCCTTATTCCCCAATAATTTGTACTATTTTTAATTTTTACATCCTGGTTCAATAGAATCATCCGGACATTGCTGCCAAATTGGCTACTTTTCCCTTCAATGCTCGACACTTGGTGCCGCGCGATCAACTCAGTAAACATAAAGCAACATGTGAAGACCAAAGTTGCATTGAGGATGATATAGGTAAGCTTGATACACGAAACAGAAATCAGATCTGATTCAGATTCAGTCTGTTACATATTGTGATTCCATTTCCTTATTTTCCTTCTTGCAGTTACTATGACTTGGTCCCAACCCCAAGAGAAGAAATCTGGAAGTACAGAGCATTGCCTTTCCTCTGAGGAAGACTGGGATAAAGGTAAAGAGCTTGATTAAATTTTTTTTTTTTTTTTGGCCAGTCCTGGGCCTTGGACTCAGGGCCTGAGCACTGTCCCTGGCTTCTTCCCGCTCAAGGCTAGCACTCTGCCACTTGAGCCACAGTGCCGCTTCTGGCCGTTTTTTTTTTTTTTTTTTTTTTTTTTCTGTGTATGTGGTGCTGGGGAATAGAACCTAGGGCCTCGTGTATCCGAGGCAGGCACTCTTGCCACTAGGCTATATCCCCAGGCCCTTGATTAAATTTTGAGTTAGTGCTGTAACTGAATGCCAGTTTAGAGATAGATGCAAATAATAGTAAACTCTTTAGCTCAACATGAAATTTAATGTATGCTAACATAGATAAAGCTATTATGCTCATCCTCATATATGAAGACATGCATTCAGAAATGATTTCTTTAAAGAATATATATAAAACAGGGTTGTCCATCTATAGTTTAGGACTCTTTCTTTTCCATGATTATTATCCACTTAAATCATTGATATATTAGTCCTTAAGGTGGTTATTATTTCATTATTACCTATGTCTTTCCTTGGCCATGTAAATGTTAGAGAAAATGTAATATATACCCTGGAGACAATATCCATTTTTCTGTTTGCCAGAATCCTTGGAAAACCCTAGCCCAACTTTTGTTTGGGGCAGAGCAGAGTCTTCTAGCCAAAACAGGTAAGAAAATGACATTATCACTTTGGCAAAGATCTATTTCTTAGAAATAAAGGAAACAATTATGATAGGTGGAAGAGCTGCCTTTTTCTTTTAGGAATAAAAAAACTTCCTCTTTTCAGAGAAATATTCAGATTGCTGTCTGAACGGTGATTGGTGAAAGCATGCATGTGTAAATCTGCAATTACTTCATGATTTAAAGACATTTCCAGGGGCTGGGGATATGGCCTAGTGACAAGAGTGCCTGCCTCGGATACACAAGGCCCTAGGTTCGATTCCCCAGCACCACACATACAGAAAAAGGCCAGAAGCGGCGCTGTCGCTCAAGTGGCAGAGTGCTAGCCTTGAACGGGAAGAAGCCAGGGACAGTGCTCAGGCCCTGAGTCCACGGCCCAGGACAGGCAAAAACAAAACAAACAAACAAATAAACAAAAAAACATTTCCAAACAAATTCATTGATATCTATGGAAAGTCATACTCAAAATGGTGTCGGAGTACCATTCAATATTGAGAAAATGTTACAGATATGACAGTATTTCAGAGCCACTGTTCACTTTTCAATGACATACGGTTCGATTTAATTTTATTCACAGAAATAACCAATGAGCGGCTGAAATTCCTCTTCATGTAAGTAGCTACTAAAATCATAAGGAGATTAATTTGATTAAATGTAGTAAAAAGCAACTATACAGATACATTGTGTTATTTGGGTTTGTGTGTTATATGCCCTTTGCTCAACAAGAATAGCAATAACTGTATCATGTGTGTTTACAGCCGGTTTTCATTTTTCAATATTTTTTGCAAACCTTCACCAAATATTTGTGAAAAGGCCTCCTTTACATGGATCTGTGATACCTTGAATATTCTGTTTAAAAATCACACCAGATGTTCGCCCACGTATACAGTTTGTAAGGCAAGGATAACTTCCAATTTAGATTTTTGAAAGATCTCTATATGTGATTACAGAGTAAAAGGAAGTGTGTTGTTCCCTGCTGTCACTTTCATATTCAACAAAATAACTTGGGAGACCAGAAGAAAAAGTTTCTGGGGACTCTGTGGATTGATGAGACAACCTGAGAAAATTTAGGAGGCTTATAGTTATATTTTCCTTTTATCCCATACTAAGTCACTTTCCACAAAAATAATGCCTCCTTTTTTCATTTATGGGTTGTATCTCTCTAAGATAGAGAATTTTGGATGAAATATTATGACTTGGATCTCAAATCTTAGGATAATCATTTCTCATGTAGTCCACAATATTTACTATTTTTGTTATAAGACTTGGGCACATTTCATATTTTGTGTCCCTGTCATGTGACACTGATTATACTTGCATAGGTGAGACATAAACAAACTGTTCTATTACTTAGATGAAACTTATTATGTTACCTAAACTAAGGTTAGAAGAAATGTACCTGTTTCATGATCATAATGGATTCTCTGGGTATTAACGTGTTCACCTACCTTCAAGTGATTTGAAACCCATAGAGTTTCATACCATAAGTCAACAGCAGTTGCCCATTGGTCCATTTCTGCGTATATGGAAGTTGAAAAAAGCAAGAAATTCTTTCAGAATAATAGGCAGTTGTTCAGTTTTGCATATCTGTACAACAACTATGGAACTATCTATTGTTCTTAGGCAGAATCAGAAATGTATATTATCACACCTTCCACCATAATGCAAAGATCTTTTTTCTATTTTCCTTTGCAGAAATAATCCGGAGGCCTACTATTTGAGGACTACATATTTTTCCTTGTCTTGCTAATGACATGAAATAATAAATATTACTTTCAGAACGTTGTATGCGTTTTCATTTCCACTAGCTTTTAAAACTTATTAATTTGGTTAGCTTGTATATTGTTTGTAATGAACGCTGACATCAATGTTAGGGTGAAATCCTTTACTGAAATATACCTTTTCAATTTCTCTAAGAAGCATATTTAGGTACGAGATGAACGATGATCATGAAATGAAAATCTGGATACATAAACATGTATAAAATTCTTCTATATCTTTTTTCAGTTAGATTTGAATGTGAAAAACGCTTTTTTGTCAATGATCTCCCCCTTGCATTAAAAATATTATTACAATTACCTCTTTTAGTAGAGAATTTAAATTTATATGGTCCACCATATAGGTGAGCCACAAAACTACTGCTTGATTGTGTGTGTGCGTGTGTGTGTGTGTGTGTGTGTGTGTGTGTTTGTGTCTTTGTTGGGACTATTTAATTTATAATTTGTAATTAAATTTTATTGACAATGTGATGCAAATGAGTTACCGTTACATAATAAAGCATTCAGTATATTTCTTGTCATTTTAGTTACAACCTCCCCATTTTTCAGTATCTTTCAAAGGTCAGATATCCATATATACAAGATCCAGTGTTCCAAACTCATATCCAGTCACCACAGGAGGACTCCACCGGTTTTTCACGTAGTATATTAAACATAAGGACAATGATAAAATCTTCCTGTACCCATGTCTTGCAGATATGATGTAACATCACTGGCAAAACCATATAGAAATATTATTTGAGAAGAAGTTTTATACTTTACAGACAACAAGTCTATGCCCCACCCAAGTGATAAAATATTTAAAATAACTCATGCGCCCTAGACGATTTATATGGCCATTGATAGCAGGCATTGTACCCTTTATTTTCTTAGTTTCCTCTGCTGCACCAGCTACTGTGTGTTTGACACAAAGTGTGCAAACGTCTCACTATGTTAATCAGCTTGCTCATAACACTATGCAAGCCCTGCACGTGCAATCAGTGAAATCAATCATTTTTACCACCGGGTTTTCAATGTTCAGCAGAAAAGAAGTTATCAAAGAAAGTCCTCCATTGGCTTGTCCAATAGAATGGGCCCGTCTCCATCCTACTCCTTGGAAGTTCATGAATGGTCTTAGTACGAGCTAGCCATATTCCACTATGAATGGAAGACCCCAACTACTGACCAACCACGTAGACTGACTAAGAAGCACCTTTGTCAATTTAAATCTCACTGCTGAGGATAGGCTCACAGGCCCATGCTATATTCTTATTTATTTATTCAGTTTTTGGTTTTTAACCATTAATTAAAGAGATTTTATAACTATTGTTTCACCTTAAACTAAAGTGTTATGTAGACACCATACTTAAAATCATTCCAAGGTTCCAAAGAGGCCTGAATTTCCTCTTCCTTTACAAGGGTTACTATATGTGCAGTGGGATAAGATGTTGATTTTATGAAAACTATTTAGAGGTCATAATAGTTTCTGGTGAGAAAAATATTGAGCTACAATGCAAAATGAAGTCTCAAGGGAAGGGATGGTTCCATGTTTGGTTTAAGTGGTCTCTGTACCTAAATATACACATTTTGGGTACTGATGATCCCCTTGCTATTTTATTGTTGGGACATACAATATACATTATATTACTGGAACCATTCAATACAAATAGCTCGGTTAAACTCCTCTTGGTCATCCAAATTTGTAGACACTGAATCCCCCAAAATTAGTGGAAGAAAAGTGTCAATAATTTGATTCCTGTATAAAAACTAGTAAAGAGAAATATTATGCTGAAATCAAGAGCCAGATGATAAAAATACAAATGTCTCCTAAAGCAAAATTTACAAAAACATTTGTGTAAACCAATTCTAAAACTTATCAGGGGGAAAGATACGAGGAGTTGGAAGTGTGGGGAAGTGTGGGTAACATGAAGAACTAGAAATATACTTACAGACTTACATATGAACCTCTAATCCTTTGGTACATCACTCTGAAAATAAAGGAAAAAATTAAACAATCAAGAAAAAAAGAGGAAGTTATGTGGTATGAAATAGTTTATGGTCCTAATCTGAATCCTTTAGAAATAATGCCATTGTAGACATGAACGATTAGATTCAATCAGTTGATCAGAGAAAATGAATAGGGACTTGATGAGCATCATGCAACCCCCAAGCTTATGCAGCTGATTGGGAAGAATTGAGAAAATTAAAAGGATCTCAAACCACTGCGGTAGATAATAAGGAAGACTCAGATGGCTCAGACACTGAGAAAAATTTCGCAAGGAGCTTACTAAAGACAGATTGACCCATGTGGAGAAAATTTTGGAATCAATTATAGCCCTATTGTCACAACATTATCCGAAGCAGCAAACTCCTGTAAAGGTAAAGACTTGTGGGACCTGCCCAGAATCCTGGCGGACTTTCATCCTTTCCCACCACAATCTCTGCCTGATAGGGTCTCACAGCTAGTACCATTTCTGCCTGTGCTGTTTAAAGCGCCTGGTCCTCCTACAGTAAACGTGGCACACTTCCTTGGCGCAGACTTAACAAGAAGGGAGGACATTTCTGGTTTTCATTTATTCCCTGACAGGCAAGATGAAGATAGCAAAAGAGTTCATCAGTGTTTGTCATTTAAACAAATAACAGACGTAAAGAATGCTTGTTTTAAATATGGCCCTACAGTACCACTTACTCAAGTCATTCTTATTTATTTATTTATTTATTCCTTGGCCAGTCCTGGGACTTCAACTCAGGGCCTGAGCACTGTCCCTGGCTTCTTTTTACTCAAGGCTAGCACTCTGCTCCTTGAGTCACAGCGCCACTTCTGGTCATTTTCTATATCTCTGGTGAGGGGTAATCAAACCCAGGGCTTCATGTACATGAGGCAAGCACTCTTGCCCTAGGCCATATTCCCAGCACACTCAAGTCATTCTTGAACCTTGGCTACTAAAACTTTATGCCCAAATTGCCAAGCAGCCTCAGGCCATCTAAGATAAAAGGAGGAATAAATGACTATATTCAGCTTTGTGCGGACATTGGGCCATCCTAGCTGCATGGCCTCATGCTCCAAGGGCCGACTGTAACAGAGTTCTTACGCATGTCCTGGATGGGGAGGAGGCGACGGGGACATTTATGTACTGCTCGGATTCCTGGCATTTGTTTTTCCTGCCGACAAGGGGCCACTTAATGGCTCACTGACTTAATCAGAAAAGGAGATTTATTACTGAAATTTCTCCCCTCTGTAAAAACGGGAAGCACTGTGTTACAAATTTCAGATCTAATTTGAATGACTCTGGCCGCCAGATTTCAGTAAGCTGGCAGAGGAGCCAGCCCCTGGCCCCACAGAAAAATTTTGGAGCAGCTCCTTCTTCTCCCTAAACTCAAGCATATCCCCCAAAAACCTGCAGCAACAATCAGTTTCAAGTCTCCTCTGAGCAACAACAGAAAGTGCAGGACTGGATCTCTGTTCCTCTACCTGCACAGTACTGACTTCCCAAAATGGTATTTTAGCCCCTGTCTACAGGAGTCATTGGTCCACTTCCAAGGGAATCTGTTGGCTTATTTTTAGGCCGTAGCAGCTCTGCTCTGAGGGGCTTACCTATTATTCCAGGAGTGATCAATCAGGACTCTAATGTAGAAATAAAAATCATGGCTTCAATGCTTGCTAGTGTTACCACTAAAATGCTCACTACCTAAATGCCGCCATTCACAAAATAACGCATGATATGTGAATAGGCACTGGGATTATAAGACCCAGAATCTAGTAAATACCCCCAAAGATTGACCAGTGGCTGCAGGAGATATGTCTAGAGGCATGGGGTTGGGTATGTCCCACAGTAAAAAGGATGGTTCTTAGGCCTGGTTTATTCAAGGGGCCCAGGAACCCTACTTTGACTTCATAGTGCGCCTTCAGAAAATTATTGATAGAACAGTACAAGGTGTATTTTTGGACACTCAAAAGATGAAGCTATTGGGACAGACTCTTGGTGCTAGTGTGAAAGTACCCAAATCCGGGAAATTAAACTGTTTTGTCTGTGGGGACAAGGGCATACTAAAATGAATTGTGTAAAGATAAAACTGGCAAATACAAAGTCGCCTAGGATATTCCCTCTCTGCAAACGTGGGGTACATTGGGCCCAAGAATTTTGATCTAAAACTGACATTGGTGGACATATGCTTCCCCTTTCATCGGAAGCAGCACAGGGAGAAAGTAAAAGGTCTTCAGGAAAGGGGGCAAAGGGCAAGCCTCATGGTCCCATTCCTATGAACGAGCCTTCCCCACCATCTTTTCGTTACAACCAGCCAAGATTGGGGAGTGCCACAGTGGACCTTTTTTCAAGCCCAACCTTAACTTTCCCTGCTAATTTCCAGAATTAGAACTTGCATATACGGTCCCTTACCATGGGGGACTGGGGCCTTCTTTTGGAGCATTCCAGTTTAATTGCTAAAGGGGTGTTAGTTGTACCAGGAGTAACTGACTCTGACTACATAGGACAATTTAAATCCTTAAGACCTCCCCTGTACATTATGATATTAATTCTGGTGATCATATTGCACAATTCATTTTCTTTGCTTACATATTTATATCAACTTCTGCAAACCCTTATCAAGGAGGTTTTGACAGTATGAAATATCAATTTGTTTTCTGGATTTTCAATGAAGCATACAAACCACCTTGTTGTAAATTTTATATAGGAAACAGGCATTGCTAGCTACTGGCTAAGACATCACAATAATCAGCCAGATTGAATGGGGCATCGGGGCAGGGTGACTCAAACTATCAAATGCAGAATAAAAGATGTCAGTAGTACACTAGATTGAGTTATTAAGCAAATCTTGAATATCAGTATATTACTGATGGTGAAGGCCAACATTCCATTTTTGATCCATAATTTTTGTAAGTACCTATTAACGTAATTGTACTAGACGTCTTTGAACAATGGGGAGCTCATTAGTTTTCCCTTGATGTTCAGATGCATGTCTTTCTCAGTAAGATTACTTACTTGGCAGACAGATTGTCCAGTTTGTCGTGAGCAAAGGCCCTTATCTAAAGAAAAGTTGGCAGCCAAATTGCAAGTTGTTGGAGATAAGTTAGCTTCAAATCATATTGAGGTTTCTATCTCTACCTGGAACTCTCCTAATTCTGTTATTAAAAAGAATTCTCACAAATGGAGATTGCTCACTGGTTGTCGAGCTCTAAATTCAGCTATGAGGCCTATAGATACTTTACATCTTCGCTTGCCCCAATTATGTATGATTCCTTTCAATTGGAATATTATACTAAGATTTGCAAGATTGTTTCTTTACTATTTTCTTATTTGATGAGGACCTATCATGCTTTGCTTTTACTTTAAGTCGGATTAATCTCCAAGGACCCATGGAAGGTTTAAATGGAAATTATTGCCACCAGGCATGATGAACTCACCGACTATGTGTCAAACTTTTGTAGCCAGAGCACTAGAACCTATTAGGAAAAGATTTGCTCAGGTTTCATGTATTCATTATATGGATGACTAATTATTTGCTGCACCTAATAAAGATATTCTATCAGACTTATTACAAATTTTGTCCTTCCACTTGCAAGAAAATTGTTTACTAGTTGCCCCTGATAAAATCTGGACAGAGGAGCCATTAAAGTATCTAGGATATTTAGTAAAAAAAACAAGCAATTATTCTCCAATTTATAATAATTCATACTGAATAATTAAATACTCTTGATTTTCAAAAGTTACTAGAGGACATTAATTGGCTTCATCCTTCCTTAGGCATTCCCACCTATGCTTTGCATAATTTATTCTCTATTCTTCAAGAGGATTTGACTTTTAATATCCCTTGTGTATTAACGAGTGAGGAAAGTCAGGACTTACCTTTTAGTAGAAAAACCCCTGACTCAAAATTTCTTATCCCGGGTAGACTTTTCTGTCCCTAATGGGCTATTAAATCTACTTACAAAGTTTACCCCACAGGGGGAATAGCACAGTTCAACAAGACTTTGATATGTACCAGGCACACATTGTCAGAAATGTAAACCACATGTCTGGAGATAATCAGCTTTATTATCATGAAAGGTTGTAAAATATGCCTGGAAATCAATGGGCAGGACAACTACTTGATTATCATCCCCACACCTAAATAACAATTCAAATTTGCATTACAAACCCCTGATCTCCTCCCTTTTTCATTAAGTGGCTTTAATGGAGAAGTTTTATACAAATTACATTCTAGTCTTTTAAGGAAATTATTTCAATAACAAATTTATAGTACTGATAATATTTGACTTTCTAAGCTCATTCTAAATTCACCTAATAGTTTTGAAGATAGTACCAAAAATAGCAAATGTGCTTTTTGGACAGAAGGTAAATATCAAGATTTCCTCACTCCCTGGCAATAGGCACACAAAATGAATCACAGGCTTTTATATATGCTTTACAGAATTTCTTAATAACTTTCAATTTAATCACTCAGTCGACCTGTGAAGCACATGCTTTATGCAATATATATCTTGTTGTTATTTATCACATAAACCCCCCACTAGATTCACTATTTAAACAATTCAAAGCCAGTAATGCCAAAGACAGCTTCACTGTATGTCATTCAGATTCTTGCTCATTCTAATTTGACAGTTCCTATGGCATGAGGTAATTTTCATGTAGATGATTTAGTCCCTTTCATTTCGGCAAAAGAAGACCATGCATCTTGGCATTCTAATGCAGGTCATTTACCTTTCACATATAAAATTCCTTTAGGGTTGGTATTATGTCCCAGTGGCAAGAATGCTTGCCTCATAC